>NC_091773.1:40703118-40795618 GCF_029378745.1 Bos indicus | reverse complement strand
GTATACACACACTTCTTGTTTTGTAATTAAAATGTTCAAATATATGATAATTGTCACTGGTTGGTACACTTGCACTATATTTAAAAAATACTACTAATTAAACATTTTATTTTAAGAAAATGTATGTTATTTTCTAAGGTAAAAAGAGACATTTTATATTTTAAGAAAAATAAATCTAACCTTCATTATAGAAAAATGTACCTTTTATTACAGAACTTTATTAAAATATGTCAAAAGATCAAAAAGGAAAACACTCAGGTGTGCCTAAAAGAGGCAAACACCATTCCAAATTAAAAGTATTGCTGAAGGAGATAAAAAACACAGGGAAAACAATTTATACAAGGTATTTTTTTTTCTGTAGGAAATATATTTTTTGAAAAGCATGTCAGTGTTCAAATCCATTCTAGTTTGTCCTGAAACGTAATCTCTGTTAATATAGCTTCAAAATAGACTGATTCAGACAAGATTTCCCAGAATCCTGCTGAGAGATACAGAAGGTCCAGTTCTGCTTTTTACTCAGAATAAAACGGTGACCCTCAATTAATTTTTCCTGGAGAATACCAACTACAATCAAATAGCTCTCAATCACAAATGACCTTGGCTTAATTTAAGCCTTGAATAAAAGTGTAGAAAAAGACTACATTTCAGTAGCCATTTCATGTATCACCCAATCCCCATGTTCCATTTAATACAATTATATTTTATTCAGTATTATTACAATTATACCTATCCTTTGAAAGTCAGTGGCCCCTCTAGTTGATGCTATGTCTGAAATAAATACCTTTCTCTTAATAATTCTTAAAATATCCATGAATTTAGCTCATAGTTAGAAATTTAGACAATCACAAATTTAAAACCAATCTTATTTGTATAAATTGTACAGTAAATAAGGATTGTTTCAAATAAGAAATATCACATAGTCTAGCAAGAATACTGGAGTGCGTAGCCATTCCTTCTGCAGGGGATCTTCCAGACCTGGGAATCAAACCTCCATCTCCTGCATTGCAGGCAGATTCTTTACAGTCTAAGTCACCAGGGAAGCCCTCTACAAAGAAAATCATTTCCTAAATTACTGACCTGCTGTATACTGTCTTCTTGAATGATGTTGGTCCCTTCAGTGTTTCAAGACTGTTGCCCAGATTGGCTGAAGTGACATACTTTGAATTATAACAGAAATAGCATATGCCATGAACAAAGTGAATCATAGACATAAGGGATGAAAGTATGAATTAGCAAAGTATTTGCACATTACTATTAATAACAAGCGGTTATTGATAATTCAAGAGATTAACTGACTTATTCTGCTAATTTTGATTTCTCTTTAACTATACAAATCTACCTGATGCAAAAAATATAACTAAGTGCAGTATGGAAAACACTGGGGGGAGGGATATCAAAGCATTATTGTCCAATTTGAGAAATTTTGTCAATGGAAAATTAACGTGGTTTACAGGTGAGTTTCCAGATAAATTTTAATTCTGTAGCTGCCCCAGTGTTGCTACTTATTGTTTTCAAATATTTTTACATATGTGATTGCATTTTCAAAATATCACTGAAAGTTGACGCGTGACATACACTGCACATATTAACAAATATATTTTGATGAAGTTAATCTGAAGTGATGGTATGCAGCCTAGTGGTTTCCATATATGATAACAATTTTGAGATCAATATCCATCAATGGTCAGCAATGTGGTAGAATGCCTATATTAATTCTATTTTGAATTTAGTGTTTTCCATTCAAGAATGTTAGAATTTGTCATTACAACTAATTGGGACTTGTTGATTTTATATGAAGTTATAATTATATTCACATTTTCTTTGCTGTTTCTCTAAAAATGTGGCAAGTTTGAGACCATAATTCTGATAATAACTAAACACTAGAGTGGAAATAAAGGTGATATCCTGGAATCGGTCTTCTAAATTGCTGATCATTAGCTAGCATTTTCTAGGAAAACCTTGGTTTAAAAGAGCAGTCTGAAAATTATGTTCCTTAGTACACAGATCTCAGAATATTCCACCCAAAAACAAAAAAAAAGATTTATACTCATAAAAATGTGAGATTAATTTAAATGACGTTCTATATTTTTTTGCAATTCCTTAGCATATTTATATACCAAATATTTTGAGAAATATTAAAGCTAAAAAATAAAAACTATTTATCTTTAATAATTATTAATTAAACATTTTCCTTCAAATAACTTCTTTAGAAAAACTCTTTTCAACATTCCTTAGAACCGATTTTTCAATGGAGTAGTCTTTAGGAAACACTAATTTTCAAGGACTTATTAATAAAAAAAAAAAAGAGAAATAGGAGTTGAGAACAGGAAGATAGTCCAGCTCTCAGGAGAAAAGAGTAGGAATGAATCAAGCAGACTTCCATGCTAATTTTTACTTTGCACCTAATTAATGAATGAGGATAGTGTTTTATCCCTCAAAATCTCAGGGTCCTCATCTAAAGTAGTAACAATGCTTAACCTATTGGTTTATCAGAACAATTAGATTAGATATAATGAAGTTAAGCACCAAATCTCTATTAGGAGTTCCACTTAACTTTGTTTTACATCAGTTCTAAATTATCATTAGGTTTTTTTTTTTTTTTTCCCCAGCAGTGCACTGCAAATGACTACTGAGGTATTAGAGTGCGTCCTCCATATTGAAAGACCCATGGACTATGCGATTCGTGCAGCGACACTTGACCTGCCATGACCTCTTTCCTGTCCCAAACCCCATACCATATTCTGTCTACTCATACCGCAGTAGGCTAAAATTATTACCTGTGAAATCTCTTGGTAAGTGCTTTTTAAAGATAATAAGACTTTTTATTTTCCTGAAAGGAAGAAAAAATATCACAAATTAGTTTCTGAGCTGTGGAACAACATAAAATTATAGGAGTCTGGAAGGAAGTCGAAGATACACCAAGAGTTAAAAAATGCATTATTTTTCCTTAATGGTTTTACATCATAATAACTGTGAATATATATTTTACTTATTAATCTTGTTTATTATTTGTTTTCCGCCTCAAGAATTCAAGCTCGGTGAAGGCAATTTCTTTTTTGTTTTCACTCACTGAGTACCTTCAGGACTTAAAATGATACCTAGCATATCACAGAGGTTGAAATATATATTAAATAAATTAATCCAGAGAGTTGTAAATAAAAACATATGAAACACAAATACTTATAAAGAAAAAAACTGCCAAAAAGAAAATCCTATATCTATGTGTATATATATACCTCTGTGGCTTGAGAATAATTGTATCTTAGGAAATCAACATAAATATCTTTAGATTGTATTAATTCCATGAAAATTAAAAACTGTTCTTCAAAAAGAATTTAATAAGAAAATATTTTTAGTATCTCCCTTTCACCTTCAAAAACTTCTGTATGCTATTCATAAGAATTCTACCTAGGTTTGAAAAGCGAAAGCGTTAGTCACTCAGTCATGCCTGACTTTTTGAGCTGTGATGTACTATAGCCTGCCTGGCTCTTCTGTCCATGGGATTTCCCAGAGAAGACTGGAGTGGGTTGCCATTTCTTTCTTCAGGGGACCTTCCTGATCCAGGGATTGAAGGCAGGTATCCTGCATTGCAAGCAAATTCTTTATCATCTGAGTCACCAGGGAAGCCCCTACCTAGGCCTAAATGAATAAAATACTGATTTAAATTTTATGAGAATTTTTTTGCAAAATATGGAAAAACTAGTAGCAAAAAGTCACCACTGGGTCCTTGAAAAAAGTGTGATGAGTAATACAAAGTGAGAGAAGTAAAGATATCATTAGCCCCAAGAGTGAGGAGAAGAGGACATAGATTGATTTAAATAAACATGGACACAGTTACCAATAACACTGTTAAGTGGCAGCTAAAAGAAACTGTGATACACTTCAATTAGAGTTGATAACGGACATGAACTAGGGGCCCCACTTCACATGCCCCGTTTGAATTCTGTGAGCAACACCATGTGGAAAAGTTCATATTATTCAAAGGTCTTACCCCAGATATCAGTTCCTAGGTTTCAATATCCCTATGCTAAATAGTAAAGCATTATCACAGATATAAAATAATTCCCATAAGTCTGCATGCCATAAACCAGTTAATTTGGCAAGAAATTGCATTCCTTAAATACCATGTGTAAAATTTTTCCAAAACAGTGCAGGTATTATTATTCCCTAACATGTGGTAAGATATATCTCTTCATTCTGCATTTTTTAATTAATTCATTCATTCAATTAAAAATGTTTTGGGCACTCAGGTACCATGCTAGTTACAGGGTCTAAAGAGAATTTATCTACCTCAAGAGACTCACAATTTAGAAATATGAATGTATGACAAAACAACTAACATTACAATTGGATAAACACTATGGCTTTAACAAATTGTCTTTTGTTACACAAAAGACATGGACTGAAGCTTGAAGGACCACAGTAAAAATATTATTTCTGCTTTATGTATTTAAACCATCATTGTAAAAGTCCCTTTTGCAAGATGTGATTAACCCCAGTAGTCAGATAAGATATACCTAATGAATATGCTCTGTGACAATGAAATGCTAACTTTCATTATATTGTTACCACAATTACTATTAGAATATAAAAAATATTGTAACTCCATAAGTACATTTAATTTAGTCTTTTGATAAATCAGTTACAGTCGAAAATCTTCAAAGTCTTTTATATTGCTCCAAATAAAACACAAATCTGCTCTCCCCAATTCAACAGGAAAAGGTCTGTTTCTAAGAAAGCATTTGAGTATATATTTTATTTGTACAACATATTCATTCAGTGTATATGTGCTAGGTAAACCTGCAGACCTCTTTTCTATAAAAAGTTATGCAAGAAATACATACCCCTGATATTCCCTAGGGGAAAGACTTCAAAAGCATTGCTTTTAAATAGGGATAGAATTTCCAGAGAAGTTCTTCATACCCCTGATTTCAAGCTAGACATCTGTAGGAAGAGAGAAATTTGAATTTGTTGGGAAATAAGTGAAAACAAATTCTGCACTTGATGAATATTATTGAGTCCTCAAACTAGATGCCTGTCAGAAATAAGTCATCTGCAACAGTAAAAATTCTTTAAATTTACACAGCACGTTCTTTCAAAGAATTCATTTAGCACTATGTTGGAAAATGCTAAGAGAAGCAATATTATACTTTAAAAAGATACAGAAAGTGGAAAATAAAACTGGTTGTGTCTACCTAGCATGACAATAGACCATTTTAAGTAAGGAGTGAAATCAACCAAGCAACAAATTTTACTGACTTAACTCAGGTAATTGGGCACTTGTTTGAGATAAATGAATCAAGAAGCTTTTAACACCATCTACATGGATCATCAGATTGTTTTGAATAAAGATGAACTAATATTCCAGGGTATTTTATTGAAAGTTAAGCAAAATAAAAGATGTTATTTTGAACATATATATATATATATATATAGCAGTAGACACCTTCAGATATGAAAACTAAATTACTTAATAGCAAAATGTACCTGAAAGTATATAGGAAGATATCACATTAGAAACAATAATGAAAATCATTGTTAACAAACTTCCAATTGATAGTACTGAGATTTCAATTTTCTTCTTTATCTGTTACATTTTTTATTGAGCTGCTTCTTTGTGTCAAGCATGGTTCTGGGCTTTGGAGGAATTTCAAGGTAACTAACAGCATCAAAAAAAAAGATTTCATTTACAAAGTTTTGTTCAGTGAGGATATTGCTTTTTGTAAAATTTGTTGCTTGAAAATCCAGTCAATTATTTCCTCTTCAGATGGCAGATATGAGGGACAGGGAAGCCTGGAGTGCTGCAGTCCATAGGGTCACAAAGGGTCAGACGTGACTTAGAGGCTGAACAACAGCAAAACATGAAATTTAAGAAGGAATAATACTGACAAAAGTTGTACTAGTTATCTTTTAACTCTTTTATAACTCTAGTTTTCTGAAGCGCTTTATTATGTATATATGAAAAATATAATTTATATATCATATATATATGTACTATATAGTCCGTGGAATTCTCCAGGCCAGAATACTGGAGTGGGTAACCTTTCCCTTCTCCAGGGTATCTTCCTAAACCAGGGATTGAACCCAGCTCTCCTGCATTGTAGATGGATTCTTTACCAGCTGAGCCACCAGGGAAGCCCAAGAATACTGGAGTGGGTAGCCTGTCCTTTCTCCAGCAGATCTCCTCGACCCAAGAATCTAACTGGGGTCTCCTGCATTTCAGGCAGATTCTTTACCAACTGAGATATCTATTTACCAACTGAGCTATGTATAAAAGCCCAATTTTATGTATATGAAAATATATTTTATATATCATATGATATATTCATATCAATATATTTATACAAAAATTTTCAATATACTTAAATGCATTTGACATTTATATATTAATATTATATACTTTATAATTCATATAAATAAATTGTGCTTAGTCACTCAGTTGTGTCCAACTTTTTGCAACCCCATGGTTGCATAGCCAGGCTTCTCTGTCCATGGAATTTTCCAGACAAGAATACTGGAATGGGTTGCCATTTCCTCCTTCAGGGGATCTTCCTGACCCAGTGATTGAACCCTTGGCTCCTGGGTCTCTTGCACTGGCAAACAGATTCCTTACCACTGTGTCACCTGGGAAACCCCATATAAATAAATAAATATACATAATTACATTGCAATATCCAAAGACAGACTAAAATTGACCCAGTAAAGCTTCTGAAAAAATGCTGTTTTGTGAACTAGTGTATGGTCACTTTCATTGCAATAGGGAAAAGTTTAGCATAGATTCTCAGTGGAATGGAAAAATAGCCTTGTCATTTTATGTTTATTAAAGTTCTTAAAAGCAACTACAGTGACTATTTAATACATTTTTATTTATAGTGACTAAATAGTTTAAGTGGCTGATTCCAATCTCCATTTTAAAATAAACACAAAAATAAGCCATACTCCTAGATAAAACATTTTCAGGGAAAGATGTAAGGCAGAGATTTGTAACTGTCTTTTAGACAATTTATATTTAGCATTTCAAAGTACAGCTAAATTTGGTACCAACATATTTGAAATAGACTTGAGTCTGCATATTGTTGGGCTCCCCAAGTGGTACAGTGGTAAAGAACTTGCCTTCCAATGAGGGGACTCAAGAAATATGGGTTTAGTCCCTGGTTCAGGAAGATCTCCTGGAGGAGGAAATGGCAACTTACTTCAGTATTCTTGCCTGAAAAATTACATGGGCAGAGAAGCCTGGCAGGCTACAGTCCATGGGGTCACAAAGAGTCAGATACTAAAAAATAATAAAAGAGTCAAAATATTAAAAAACAGTAATTCAATGATTTTTTTTTTTTGCTTTAGCTATCATTAAGCATCTGTATAAATGAAAATCTGATACAAAACCTTAAAGGAGCATAATTTTGTTCCAATCCAATAACAAGAACAAGAACAAAAGATTATGCATTTGTATCAAATCCTTAGAACAAATTAAATAAAGAAATACAGTAGGAAAAATTTAACTAAGAAAAAATTCTAGAAATATATAGAATAGACTTAAAAGTTAAGAAATTTAAATTTTAGTTCTAACTATATTTGGAACTAGTAGTGGGGGCTTAGTAAAGAAAATATTCTGATTTCAAAAGTATTTGTCTATGCACCAAATCAGAGTTGAAATAGATGTCACAAAGCCCCAATCTTCTGCAACTATGGTAGATATTGCAAATGGATCCCAGCTCTCCTTGCTCTT
Source organism: Bos indicus (assembly GCF_029378745.1). NCBI lineage: Eukaryota > Metazoa > Chordata > Mammalia > Artiodactyla > Bovidae > Bos > Bos indicus. Next base: position 40,787,892 of record NC_091773.1, on the reverse strand, counting down.
GTGCCCAAACAGTTGTCTCACTCATTCTCATCCTACAACTTCAAGCAGGTGCTAGCAGCTAATTGACACTAGAGAGGAAATAATTTTGACATCTTTTGGTTAGATAAGCTCTAGCATGTCTTTTTTTTTTTCTATAATAACTTGATTTTATTGTAAAAACCAAAAACAGTCACCTATAAATTTTACATACACACACATAAAAAATGGAGGAAATTTTATTAGCCAGTTTTTAAATTTTCAAGATAAAGAGCATCAGTGATTTATAAGAAACTCACTTTACTATTCAACATAATTTTGGAAGTTTTGGCTAGAGCAATCAGAGCAGAAAAAGAAATAAAAGGAATCCAAATTGGAAAAGAAGAAGTAAAACTCTCACTGTTTGCAGATGACATGATCCTCTATATAGAAAACCCTAAAGACTCCACCAGAAAATTACTAGAACTAATCAATGATTATAGTAAAGTTGCAGGATATAAAATCAACACACAGAAACCCTTGCATTCCTATACACTACTAATGAGAAAATAGAGAAATTAAGGAAACAACTCTATTCACCATTGCAACAAAAAGAATAAAATACTTAGGAATAAATCTACCTAAAGAAACTAAATACCTATATATAGAAAACTATAAAACACTGGTGAAAGAAATCAAAGAGGACACTAATAGATGGAGAAATATACCATGTTCATGGGTTGGAAGAATCAATATAGTGAAAATGAATATACTACCCAAAGCAATTTATAGATTCAATGCAATCCCTATCAAGCTGCCAATGGTATTCTTCACAGAGCTAGAACCAAAAAATTCACAATTTGTATGGAAATACAAAAAACCTCGAATAGCCAAAGCAATCTTGAGAAAGAAGAATGGAACTGGAGGAATCAACCTGCCTGACTTCAGGCTCTACTACAAAGCCACAGTCATCAAGACAGTATGGTACTGGCACAAAGACAGAAATATAGATCAATGGAACAAAATAGAAAGCCCAGAGATAAATCCATGCACATATGGACACCTTATCTTTGACAAAGGAGGCAAGAATATACAATGGATTAAAGATAATCTCTTTAACAAGTGGTGCTGGGAAAACTGATCAACCACTTGTAAAAGAATGAAACTAGACCACTTTCTAACACCATACACAAAAATAAACTCAAAATGGATTAAAGATCTAAACATAAGACCAGAAACTATAAAACTCCTAGAGGAGAACATAGGCAAAACACTCTCCGACATACATCACAGCAGGATCCTCTATGACCCACCTCCCAGAGTATTGGAAATAAAAGCAAAAATAAACAAATGGGACCTAATTAAACTTAAAAGCTTCTGTATAACAAAGGAAATTATAAGCAGGGTGAAAAGACAGCCTTCAGAATGGGAGAAAATAATAGCAAATGAAGCAACTGACAAACAACAAATCTCAAAAATATACAAGAAATTCCTACAGCTCAATTCCAGAAAAATAAATGACCCAATCAAAAAGTGGGCCAAAGAACTAAATAGACATTTCTCCAAAGTAGACATACAGATGGCTAACAAACACATGAAAAGATGCTCAATATCACTCATTATCAGAGAAATGCAAATCAAAACCGCTATGAGGTACCATTTCCCGCCAGTCAGAATGGCTGCGATCCATAAGTCTACAAGCAATAAGTGCTGGAGAGGGTGTGGAGAAAAGGGAACTCTCTTACACTGTTGGTGGGAATGCAAACTAGTACAGCCACTATGGAGAACAGTGTGGAGATTCCTTAAAAAACTGGAAATAGAACTGCCTTATGATCCAGCAATCCCACTGCTGGGCATACACACTGAGGAAACCAGAATTGAAAGAGACACATGTACCCCAGTGTTCATCGCAGCACTGTTTATAATAGCCAGGACATGGAAGCAACCTAGATGTCCATCAGCAGATGAATGGATAAGAAAGCAGTGGTACATATACACCATGGAGTATTACTCAGCCATTAAAAAGAATTCATTTGAATCAGTTCTAATGAGGTGGATGAAACTGGAGCCTATTATACAGAGTGAAGTAAGCCAGAAAGAAAAACACCAATACAGTATACTAACACATATATAAGGAATTTAGAAAGATGGTAACAATAACCCTGTATACGAGACAGCAAAAGAGACACTGATGTATAGAACAGTCTTTTGGACTCGGTGGGAGAAGGAGAAGGGTAGGATGATTTGGGAGAATGGCATTGAAACATGTATAATATATATGAAACGAGTCACCAGTCCAGGTTCGATGCATGGTACTGGATGCTTGGGGCTGGTGTGCTGGGACGACCCAGAGGGATGGTATGGGGAGGGAGAAGGGAGGAGGATTCAGGATGGGGAACACATGTATACCTGTGGAGGATTCATTTTGATATATGGCAAAACCAATATAATATTGTAAATTTAAAAAATAAAATTAAATTTAAAAAAGAAAAATAAATAAAAATTAAAAAATAAAATTATTGTAATGCCACATCTTGCAAATAGAATTTCTTAACTCTAGGTGTCAGTTCTTCATCTGCATATCATGTAAATAATTGTTCTTTAACAAAGTATAACCAAATTCCAGTTTTCAGTTAGCCCAGTATTTTGTGTACCTGTGTATTCCTGACATTCAGAAACAGGATCATTCCGTCTAGCAGCCAGGGCCTAAGGGAAAAATCAAGCAGCTATTTAAACTAATGACAGTTGAAAATTAATTCAATTTGAGTGACTTAAGTATCACAGAGGCAGAATAAATTGCAGAATTAGAAGGTCAAGATATCTGGCTTAAAAAGCTATCTTTACACAAGGTAAAGTATTCATTCAACAAATATGTCAGAAGCCCAAGCACTCTTTCAGGTGATCAGCTGGTGGTACAATATTAAACAAAACTGACACAATCTCTGGCTTTCCAATGCTGAGAATCTAGTGCATGTGGACTGAAAAAATTATACAACCTAAAAGCTGAGAATGATGTTTTATTCGTTGAACTTTCTGAAGACTCAAGCTTGGAAGGCAGCCTTTCAGATAGCTCTGGGGGACTGACTGCTTCAAAGAGGCAAGGGAAGAGCCACGATACATAGCGTAGGGGAGTTTTGCAACAAACAAACAGAAAAAAACAGGTAGTTGGAACATCAAAATATTACTGTTCATTAAAGAAAAGCAAACTTTTCAGGTTAATGAACTTAGCACTTTTCTATGGGAAGATGCAAGAGTCTGGGATCACTGGAATCATTTCTTCAATATATACCTTAACTATCCAGGGCCAGTATTCTGTTGTTTTCCAGCCTGAATCTCCTCAGGGTGCATGGTCAGGGTGAATACAGTGGCTGATGGCTTGTAGCCACAATATTCTTTGTTTACTAATATAGCAGGTGACAGTCTTCATCCATATGTATGAGTAGGGAAATATATATATATATATATATATATATATATATATATATGCTGCTGCTAAGTCGCTTCAGTCATGTCCAACTCTGTGCAGCCCCTGAGATGGCAGCCCACCAGGCTCCCCCGTCCCTGGGATTCTCCAGTCAAGAACACTGGAGTGGGTTGCCATTTCCTTCTCCAATGCATGAAAGTGAAAAGTGAAAGTGAAGTTGCTCAGTCATGTCCGACTCTGAGCTACCCCATAGACTGCAGCCTACCAGGCTCTTCTATCCATGGGATTTTCCATGCAAGAGTACTGGAGTGAGGTGCCATTGCCTTCTCTGATATATATATATATATATAATTATAAATTTACAAGGTTAATTAAATTATTTTATTATTAATAGTAAGGGCAGACATGAAATATATGTTGCAAAAATGGATCTCTTAGCTAAATCTTGTGGTACATATACACAATGGAGTATTACTCAGCCATTAGAAAGAATACATTTGAATCAGTTCTAATGAGATGGATGAAACTGGAACCTATTATACAGAGTGAAGTAAGCCAGAAAGAAAAACACCAATACAGTATACTAACGCATATATATGGAATTTAGAAAGATGGTAACAATAACCCGGTGTACGAGACAGCAAAAGAGACACTGATGTATGGAACAGTCTTATGGACTCTGTGGGAGAGGGAGAGGGTGGGGAGATTTGGGAGAATGGCATTGAAACATGTATAATATCATGTATGAAACGAGTCACCAGTCCAGGTTCGATGCAGGATACTGGATGCTTGGGGCTGGTGCGCTGGGAGGACCCAGAGGGAGGGTATGGGGAGGGAGGAGGGAGGAGGGTTCAGGATGGGGAACACAGGTATACCTGTGGCAGATTCATTTCGATATTTGGCAAAACTAATACAATATTGTAAAGTTTAAAAATAAAATAAAATTTAAAAAAAAAGAAAAGAAAAATAAGAACTTAGTCGGGACTTTGAGGAGAAAAACATGGACAATTTTTAAATGTATTTCATAGAAAAGTGAGATATAACTTGGTAAAGAATTACATTTAGCAGATAAAAAGGATAGAGTTTGTCATCAAATTTTGGGGCTGTGCTTCTGCTTAGTTGTTCAGTCATGTGCAACTCTTTGTGACCTTTTGGACTGTAGCTCCTCTGTCCGTGGAATTTTTCAGGCAAGAGTATTGGAGTGGGTTGCTATTTTCTTCTCCAGGGGATCTTTCTGACCCAGAGGTAGAACCCGTGCCTCCTGTGTCTCCTTCATTGCAGGTGGATTCTTTACCTGCTGAGCCATCGGGGAATCTCCTGGGTGGGTGGAGGTATAATTGACTGAACTGGATAATAAAAGGAAGGAAAGTTTTGGAGGAAAGCTTGAGTTCAGCTTTTGGAATCAGATATCTATGATAACAACAACACCTTTAAGAGATAATGCCAAGTAGTAACTAATATATGAACTGGGAAATTATAAAGGAGTCCAGAATAGTATTTAAATTTGAGACCCATCAGCATGTGTATTGCATTTAAAACCATGGGAATGGATGAAATTGCTTAAAGAGACAATTCTGCATAAGAGGTTATAAAGTCTATGAATGAGTCTTGAGGATTTCCAGGGATTTATAGAAACTATTCCTCAAATGTTGTCTGTGAAATAAGTGCCAGCATTCCTTGAATGCTTCTTAGAAATGCAGTGTCTCAGGAGCCACTCCAGACCTGTTGACTCATATCTTGGATTTAGAAGGCCTCTTGATAATTAACATGTTAAATTTTGAGAAGCACTTGAGAGTAGGTGTTGGGAAAGGCAACTGAGAAAAGAAAAGAAAAAAGGAGAACCAGGAAAATATGGTGTCATGAAGACCACTGGGAAAGATGACATGAAAACGTTTAAGGAGTAATCACTAGTTGCAATGATGTTGGGAGGATATTAAGATGACAGAATGAGTTTGCCTTAAATTTAACAGTGTGGGGTTTGATAAGTGATATTACCCAGAGCAGTTTTGATGGGGAAATGCAAGTGGAAGCCAAGAATTAGCTTAGTTGAAAAATGAATGGAAAGTGATGAAAAGGTAACAGCCACATGGAGACAACTCTTTCAAGAAGTTTGCACTTGAAGGAGAGTGAGGCTAGGTCAAGAGGTGAAAGAATGAGAGGCTGAAGAGGGAGTCAATGTGGATGCTATCAGCACAAGCAATAATAGATGATGGGGGACATTTAAATGTTAATGAGAAGAATCAACGACAAAAATATTTGTAAGCAAACAGGAGGTGGATAAATTGAAGGAGCTCAGTACTGACAAAAGGGAAAAGCAAGGAATTCAAAGTAAACATGAGGAGTTTATCTTTGAGATGTGAGGATGTTTTCTTTATTGTTAGAGGAGAAGAAAAGTATACAGATGACCATAGGCTCAGAGATATGGGTAGAGAGATGATTAGGGAATATATGTTCAATATTTCTAATATGAAAGAAAGTCATTTGCTACAAATGAAAGTGGAAGGGTTGTCAAATATTTGATAAAAAGAAATCTTTTTATCTTGTTACATAAAAATTATTAAATTGATAACAACTCTTTCAGGTTTTAACTAGCTCAATTTTACAGATAATAAATTTCATGAACAAGCTTGAATACCAACTCAGCAAATTTACTTCAGATCCATTATCAACTACAAAGGCAACATTTTTGTGGAGAGAATTTACTAGAAAAACATAAGAATAAAATTCATAGTGATGAATTTTAATAACCATTGACCATATTGTACTATAACCTGCAAAACACTGTCCTTACACAAATGAAAATTGACTTGATTTCACTGACTCACTTTTTGTCTTCACATTAAATATATTCATATGGACCATTAAGAGAACATAATAATAATTACTAACAGCAAAAGTAATTAACCTTTGTATAATAGTTCATAAGGCATTTTAACATACTTTATTTTACTATGTATTATCCATAATATTTATTTACTAACTGAATACATTTTCTTATAAAAAAAGTTTTTTTAAGATTTTTTGATGTTGGATCAGAAGCAAATTCTATTACGATGGTTTATTTCTCATAATATTGTTGTGCAGCCAAATTAAATAAATTATATGAAAATACATTATTCCAAAAGAAATTTAAAACCCCAATATTAAGAATACAAAAAGAAAGACAAAGTTCAGGAAAAGAATATCATTGCAATTTTCAAAACCATGAGCCAAATCCTGACTTACCACTCAGTGGATTCTGATGAAAGTTGTATTTTATGGTAATATCAACTTTAGGGTTGACCATAAACAATTAGTGAAAGTATCCATTGGTTATAAGAATACTTTTGAGATAACTATTCTCAATTCTATGAAATAAGAAACTTCCATAGGAAGCTATTCAGGACACTGTAAAATAATATGTTCTAAGAAAAGCTTAGGACATTCTTGGAAGATTACTCTACACAACTCTTTAATGTTGCCAGGACAGTAGAAAATTTAAGAGATACCGCTATTGGGTTTAGTAGCAGGAGAAGGAAATGGCAACCCACTCCTGTACTCTTGCCTAGAAAATCCCATGGACAGAGGAGCCTGGTAGGCTACAGTCCATGGGGTCGCAAAGAGCTGGACACAACTGAGCAACTTCACTTAAAGTACAATTGGGAAAATATCTGTATGCCTTATGCCAAGATATAAGAGGAAACCATAACCACGAGGAGCATGATAAAAATATGAAAGGGCTGGGCACCTAAAGCAATGACTGCCAACTCTGCCAGAAACATCCTGAGGGCTTAGGGAAGTAAAAACAAGTAAGCAAACAAACAATTCATGTTTGTCAAAAGGCCAAACCATGTGTTAACTAAAGTAATCTCTGTTCAAATCTACAGACAAAACTATTATCTCTTAGGAGGCCTGATGATTCGTGCCTACGATATAACAGGAAAAGCAGGAGGCTACTAAAAATATGCATAATGAAAATTCAAGAGTAATATACCCATTCTTTCCAGAAGAATTTAGAGCTTGACCTCCTTATCTTTTACTTTTACACAGTACCTATTTCCTTCCCCAGGGGATCTTCTCTACCCAGGGATCAAACCCTGGTCTCCTGTATTGTAGGCAGATTTTTTACCATTTGAGTCACCAGGGAAGCACTCTTCTCTCTCTCCTTATCTTTTACTTTTACACAGCAGTACACTGTCTAGACTTGCCATAGCCTTTCTTCCAAGGAGTAGGCATCTTTTAATTTCATGACTGCAGTCACATTCTGTAGTGATTCCGGAGCTGAAGAAAATAAAATCTGTCACTATTTCCATTGTTTTCCCATCCATTTGCCATAAAGTGATGGGACTGGATGCCATGATCTTTCTTTTTTGAATGTTGAATTTTAAGTTATCTTTTTCATTCTCCTCTTACACTTTCTTCAAGAAGCTCTTTAGTTCCTCTTCACTTTCTTCCATTAAATTGATATCATCTGCATATCTCAGGTTGTTGCTATTTCTCCTGGCAGTCTTGATTCCAGCTTGTCATTCATCCAGCCAGCATTTCACATGATGTACTCTACATATAAGTTAAATGAACAGAGTGACAATATACACCCTTGACATCCTCCTTTCCCAATTTTAAACCAGTCCATTGGTCCATGTCTGTTTCTAACTATTGCTTCTTGTCTTGCATACAGGCTGCTCAGGGAACAGGTAAGATAGTCTGATATTTCCAGCTCTTCAATAATTTTCCACAGTTTGTTGTGATCTACAAAGTCAAAGACATATTAACTCTACCTTCAATTTTTTTAAGTTATAACTGTTTCTTTTACTTTTTATTTTACATTTGAATTATTGTCTTTGTTTAGTCACTAAGTCATGTCTGACTCTTTTGCCAGCCAATGGACTGTAGCCCCCAAAACTCCTCTACCCATGGGATTTCCCAGGCAAGAATTGTAGAGTCGGTTGCCATTTCTTTTTCCAGGAGATCTTCCCAACACAGGGATTGAATCCACATCTCCTGCATTGGCAGGTGGATTGTTTCCCACTAAGCCATATGGGAAGTCCAAATTTTCCTTGTGTCATAAAATTTTAAACTCACTGCAAAGCAGAAGAAAATGTGACCCATAATCAAAAAAGAAACTCTCAATAGAGAATAAAACACGAATACTCCTGATGTCAAAATATTCTACAGGGATTTTGAATTAACTGTATTATAGTGCTAATTTATCCATTCAGTTCAGTTCAGTCTCTCAGTTGTGTCAGACTCTTTGTCAGCCCATGGACTGCAGCATGCCAGGCCTCCCGGTCCATCACCAACCCCTGGAGTTCACTCAGACTCATGTCCTTTGAGTCAGTGATGCCATCCAGCCATCTCATCCTCTGTCATCTTCTTCTCCACCCGCCTTCAGTCTTTCCCAGCATCAGGATCTTTTCGAATGAGTCAGTTCTTCACATAAGGTGGCCAAGGACTGAAGTTTCAGCTTCAGCATCAGTCCTTCTAATGAATATTCAGGACTGATTTCCTTCAGGATGGACTGGTTGGATCTCCTTGCAGTCCAAGGGACTCTCAAGAGTCTTCTCCAACACCACAGTGCAAAAGCATCAATTCTTAGGTATTCAGCTTTCTTTACAGTCCAACTCTCACATCCACACATAACTACTGGGAAAACCATAGCTTGGACTAGATGGGCCTTTGTTGGCAAAGTAATGTCTCTGCTTTTTAATATGCTGTCTAGGTTGGTAATAACTTTTCTTCCAAGAAGCAAGCATCTTTTAATTTCATGGCTGCAGTCACCAACTGCAGTGATTTTGGAGCCCCAAAAAATAAAGTCTGTCACTATTTCCACTATTTCCCCATCCATTTTCCATGAAGTGATGGGACCAGATGCCATGATCTTAGTTTCCTGAATGTTGAGCTTTAAGCCAACATTTTCACTCTCCTCATTCACTTTCATCAGAAGGCTCTTTAGTTCTTCTTCACCTTCTGCCATAAATGTGGTGTCATCTGCATATCTGAGGTTATTGATATTTCTCCTGGAAATCTTGATTCCAGCTTGTGCTTCATCCAGTCCAGCACTGTGCATGATATACTGTGCATATAAGTTAAATAAGCAGGGTGACAATATAGAGCCATCACATACTCCTTTCCCAATTTGGAACCAGTCTGCTCTTCCATGTCCAGTTCTAACTGTTTCTTCTTGACCTGCTTACAGATTTCTCAGGAGGCAGGTCAGGTGGTCTGGTATTCCCATCCCTTTAAGAATTTTCCACTGTTACTTGTGATCCACACAGTCAAAGGCTTTGGCATAGCCAATAATGCAGAAGTAGATGTTTTTCTGGAACTCTTTTGCTTTTTCAATGATCCAGTGGATGTTGGCAATTTGATCTCTGGTTCCTCTGCCATTTCTAAATCCAGCTTGAACATCTGGAAGTTCATGATTCACATACTATTGAAGCCTGGTTTGAAGAATTTTGAGCATTACTTTGTTAGCGTGTGAGATGAGTGCAATTGTGTGGTAGTTTAAGCATTCTTTGGCATTGCCTTTCTTTGGAATTGGAATGAAAAATCACCTTTTCCAGTCCTGTGGCCACTGTGGAGTTTTCCAAATTTGCTGGCATATTGAATGCAGCACTTTCACAGCATCATCTTTTAGGATTTGAAATAGCGCAAATGGAATTTCATCACCTTCACTAGCTTTGTTGATAGTGATGCTTCCTAAGGCCCACTTGACTTTGCATTCCAGGATGTCTGGCTCTAGATGAGTGATCACACCATCATGATTACCTGGGTGGTGAAGATTTTTTTTTGTATAGTTCTGTGTATTCTTGCCACCTCTTCTTATTATCTTCTATTTCTGTTAGGTCCATACCATTTCTGTCCTTTATTGTGCCCATCTTTGTATGAAACGTTCCCTTGGTATCTCTAATTTTCTTGAAGAGATCTCTAGTCTTTCCCATTCTATTGTTTTCCTCTCTTTCTTTGCACTGATCCCTGAGGAAGCCTTTCTTAGCTTTCCTTGCTATCCTTTGGAACTCTGCATTCAAATAGGTATATCTTTCCTTTTCTCCTTTTGCTTCTCTTCTTTTCACAGCTATTTGTAAGGCCTCCTTAGACAACCATTAATCCATTAAACATAAGGAAAACATTCTCCAAGTGAGACAGGATTGATTGTGGAAAGAATGGAAGGCAAGAAGGTTATGCTCCTATAATTGCAGAAGAATGGGATCAGAAGCCATAAGTTCACAAGCTTCTTTAGTCATTATTTCCATTGCAGCACTCATTGTATCACTTATTTCTGTTTCTCTAAGTAGTCTGTACATGTCTTGAAGACAAGAACTTTGTGATCTTGACCACTACTGTATCTTCGAGGTCATCATAGTACATGGTACAGCGTAAGTGCTAAATAAAACTGTGCTGAATGGATAAAGAATAAGAAAGAAAAAGGTTAATAGTGACTTTATTGGGAGCAAAGTAAAGAAAAGAAAGAGAAAATTCATTAAAAATTAAACAATATTTATGTATTGCCAAAAGAGTGTCTTAAATCTTAATTTACTTCTAGTGAGTGTCTAAATCACTGCAAACAGCTTAATGTATTTCTATGAAGTGTATACCTTGTTGAATTAAATACTGAATTCCTTGTGTCATCCGAACTTTGCACCATTTTAGCCCAACACTAGAACTTTACTATAAATAAAAATTTTTCAATATATATATAAGATCTCAAACACCATAATTTAGCTATTCATCAATCATTAGTTGCAGCAAAATTTACTCTAATGTGTGAACTTTACTGCAGTCACCTTGGTAGCCTCAAAATGTGAAAACAACAAAGCACATAGATCTTGAGAGAAGGTCTTCAGGCAGCATTCTGGGCTGCACAGTGAGGAAATGACTGGAGAATTGCTGGGCAGGCCTGCCGTGAAGCCATGTGGAAGCAAAAGGGAAAGGAAGAGGTGGTATTTCTCTTGGTCAGTGTCTTTGACCAGCTTTGCGTGCGTACTCAGTCACTTCAGTTGTGTACAGCTCTTTGAGGCCCAGTGGACTGTAGCCTGCCAGGCTCCTCTTGTCCATGGCACTCTCTAGACAAGAATACTGGAGAGGGTTGCCATTTCCTCCTCCAAGGGATCCTCCCAACCCAGTATCAAACCCTCGTGTCCTGTCTCCTGAATTGCAGGTGTTCTTTACCGAGTCACCTTTGAAGTCCTTCAAGCAGCTTCACTTCACGCACAAACCTTCATGTCAGTATTTCAAAGTCTATTTCCATTAAAAGTGAAAGAAATTTACAAAGATTAAAAAAAAAAGATGGATTTCAATGATATCATGTAGGGAGCAGTGGGAAGAATAAATTCAGGTAAGAAAAATAAGGTTTCTTCATCTGGAATCTTTATTCTACTAATAAAGATTTCCCTCTGAACTCTGTAAAAAGGATGGTGGCTGGTTGGTTTTTGTTTGTTTGTTTGTTTGTTCTTGTCTTGGTAATCTCTAGCCAAAAAGAAATTCTATAAAACAAAAAAAGAAGGAAAAAAATTGAAAGTAATAAAGAAAGAATTGAAAAGAAAAGAAGACGTGGGATATCTTTAACAAAATCCCAGAAGAGTCTCTGAACAGGAAACACAATAAGAGGGCAAAGCTGTGTTAATGATCAGGTTCAGCCCTTAGTTATGATTTCCCTTTTATCTCTTGTATTAAATCTCTGCAATAAGAAAAAGAGAAAGGCTATGCTACTCAACTCAATTTCATGGCTAAACAGTACCATCTGTTAAAGGGGTATGATGGCACAAGAGTATTTACTGTAGGAGAATGTTCCCACTTCCTCTGCACCCCCTTAAAACCTTGATATGATTTATTACTTGATGTTTGCTCTTAAGGCTCAGAAGTGAACAACTGCATCTGGCTTCTAGTAATTCAGATGGTAAAGAATCTGCCTGCAATGCAGGAGATCCGGGTTTGATCCCTAGGTCAGCAAGATCCCTTGGAGAAAGGAATGGCAACCCACTCCGATATTCTTACCTGGAGAATTCCGTGGACAGACCATGGGGTAGCAAAGAGTCAGACATGACTGAGTGACTGAATTGAACTGAACTGATGCCAATATTAATAAAGTACTACAAATGCATCATTTGTTTAGAAGAAATAATCCAATTTGGTAGGAAAGTGGTTAATTGTAGATATTTTACCTTAAAAAAAAAATGAAAGTATGATTCAATGTTTTTGAAACACTAAAGAATCTTAATATGCCTCTCTGAGAACCTTAGCTCTTTTACACAGGGAAAAAACCCATGGATCCATACAGTATAACTTAAACTTACACAAAAATCAAGAAATTATGTGTTCAGAAATTTTAAGAAAACTTCCAAGTGCCATCCATCCACTCTTGTATATTGTAGAAAAATAGATTTTAAAATATGAATTTTCTCTACCATATTGAGAAAAATTGATTCCATTTCTAGACAGACTTATTATTAACATTGTTTTTTGATAATAGGTGTAGGTTTTAATTTTTCTTTCAAAAATCAATAAATGCATGCTCATTAGTAAGAAATAAACGTCATCACCTTGAAATATTTTTATACAGCTTTTTGTCTTTCTGATGTAACATTTTTTTCTTTAAACTTTTTGAGCAAACAATGTTAAAGCTTCAAGATATTTTTTGCCCATTCCAATTAAAAATCCATTACGTCATCACGCCAATAAATTTGAGCTGCAATAGGCGTTTTTGTATTTATTCCCAAATAAGACTGATGCTGATGGACAATTCATGAATCCACTTAAGGAGAGAGAGAAAGAGGGAAAGCGGGAAGAAGAGGAGAGAGAGGAGAGGGCAAGACAGGACAGAAGAGGAAAGAAGAGAGAGAAATGGACTTATCAGCAAATGAAGCATGTGTTAAATTCAATTCACAGTGAAATCAACCTCCTGTCAGATCATAGGGCGCTTGCTTTTGACACATATTTATCCTTAAATGAATCTTAATTGCTCTGTTAATTTGTACTTTTTTAATGGATTAAACAGATCTTTTTATATTTATATTTTATAAGTACTTTGTGAAACTGGCATGACTAAATAAGTATATTTATACGTTTGGAGTTAAACACCTGTTCTTCGGTGTGGATTGTTGTATAACAAATGAATTAGAGATGTTAAAAACATCTATTCATTTCAGAAAGTCCATTTTCTGTGTATCTATTTCATTGGAGAATATTTTTTTCTCTTTATGTGTTTCAGTTTCCATCACTCATCTTTGAACGTCTTTAAACATATTTTTCAAATCCCCTTCTGTTGTGTAACTTCTCTCTGTGGCAGTATCCTGTCTGCAAAGGTCATTCACTATCAAGTTTACTGGATATGCCTAATTTTATATTGTGCAATAAATCTTCAACAGCCCCTACATATGACAAGTCTGAAGGTTCAATCAGAGGTTGGATGTATCAATGTTTAATGCATTTCTCAATAAAAAATTAGCACATGTCTTCAACTAAAATAAATGTTCTGGTTTTATGTGCTCTGTTTTACAAGACTATTAAAAGGTTATTTTTATTATGGTTTTAGTATTCAGATAGGCATAGTATCAAATTGAACTGTTAGATTAGTAAAGTAAAATACACTGAAACATGACTACATTAAATTTGAAAAATCTAAAAAATACAGGTGATCAAGAGTGTGGAGACAAAGAACATAAAACAAAATGCATTGGTCTACATAGAATAATGAAAATTTTTTTATATTTGTAAAAAAGATAGCTACGTGTTAAAATTTGGAAAGTTAAATTTGCATTTTCTTTAAAGGTGAAAAGGATTCAAAGTATTTTATTTGGAACAGCAAGTACTGTATGAACAATGACAAAAACATAATCACTGATTTGTTTTCCAATTATCAATATCCGAACACTTACTCCAAGATGTAGATCCTTTCTGATTCATTACAATATTTTCCCATTTCAATGGGACAGTCTGAAAGCTAAAATAAATGATTTAAAAAATTCTTATAAGTACTATAAAGAGTAATATATTTAAATTATATGTGTGTAATATACAATAATTAAAATATTGAAGAAATAGTGTGTGTGTGTATATATATATATATCCATTGTTTTCAAAGCAAAACACTTTGTAGTATAAAAATCTCATTAATCCTTCTCGTAAATTATTTCAATATAGAGACTTCTAGAGACCAAAACCATGTTACAGATCTGAAATAGAAATCAACACAGCAGCATATGCACATTAAAATTGATACAATTTTAAGACACTCCATGGTCATTTGGAGGGAAAATATAAGCCATCTTGCTGATAGAATCAGGAGGCTCTCATATTCAGTCATTTAAACCAATGCAATTTCTAATGGTTTTACTTGTGCTGTGGTGAATTTACTATAAATCCCACCCGTGTGACAGATTCAATCAGTCCATTTGTTGGAATGACAGGTCATATTTGCAGCAGAATGATCCAGCACCAAATATTTCAAAATCACTAAAGATATTAAAAATGACAAAGAATGAAAAGAACAAGAAAATCTTAGTCAGTACAACACAATTTCAGAAATAAAAAGCCACTTAGATAACTACAAAATTACCTGTAACTTTCTGCTGAAAAGAAGTTGCTATCACATCTTACATTAAGAATATTTTGTACTTTAATTAGCCTCTTTAGCTAAGTTTGACAGTATCCTCTTTGGCACAACTATTCTGTATCATAATTTCCATTAAGAAGCAATAAAGCACACCAGAAAAAACACTCAGTACTTGGAAGCTTTGGCTTTGTGACCTTGAGGACATCTCCAAACACTGATCTCCCCAGCTGGGGCATACAGTCCTTTGTCTCACAGTTGTTGCTGTTGTTTAGTTGCTAAATCGCGTCCAACTCTTTGCAAATCCATGGATTGTAGCCCACAGCCCACCAGTTTTCTCTGTCCATGAGATTTTTCCAGGCAAGCATGGAAACTGCAGTGGGTTGCCTTGTCCTTCACCAAGAGATCTTCACCACCCAGGAATAGAATCTGCGTCTCTCCTAGATTATAGGTGGATTCTTTACCACTGAGCCATAAATGAAGACCCTCACAGTTGCGGCTTACAAATCAAATTGTGAAAAATCATCATGATATGATGGTACTAAAAACTGCAAAGCAATAGACACTTGTAAAATGCAATAGTTATTTTCATAATTTGGTGTTAGGAAATTTGTTTAAATGAAAATTCCTCTGATTAACCTTTAAAATTGCTTTATCTTAATACTGCTTTGCAAATTGTGTGTTACTCTTGCCTCATAGAAATTAACTTTCTCCTTTTCACAGTAATTCACTTCCTATATATTTTCTGACTATCTCATTTTCATATATCTGCTGCTGCTGCTGCTGCTAAGTTGCTTCAGTTGTGTCCAACTCTGTGCGACCCCAGAGATGACAGCCCACCAGGCTCCCCTGTCCCTGGGATTCTCCAGGCAAGAACACCGGAGTGGGTTGCCATTTCCTTCTCCAATGCATAAAAGTGAAAAGTGAAAGGGAAGTTGCTAGGTAAGATTAAATAAAAGAAAGGCAAAGATTGCACTATAAGCTAATATACTAAAGTTATCCCTAATTTCTTTTTTAAAAAAATAGTAGAAGTATAACTATTAACCAAATTAAGCTCCATAAGAAAGTTACAGAAAATGAAGTATAGTTTTAACTAAGATATAGAAAATGATCATTCATCTCAATCTGGAGCCTGGAATATTCTCTCTGAAATATTTGGAAGTCCCATGGAATTAAAATGTAAATAACGACTCCATTTTTTTTTTTTTTTGAAGGTCAAAATCCTGCCAATACCTTTATCCTGAACTAAGGAATTTAATGGACTTCTCAGATGGCTCAGTGGTTAAAGAATATGCCTGCAATGCAGGAGACACAAGAGGTACAGGTTCCATCCCTGAGTCAGGAAGATCCCCTGGGAAAGGGCAGGCAATCTACTCCAGTGTTCTTGCCTGGAAAATCCTGTGGACAGAAAAACCTGGAGGGCTACAGTCCACAGGATCACAAAGAGTTGGACACAACTGAAGCGACTGAGCACAGCACAGCACAGGGAATTTAATACATTTCCCATAGAGAGTTAATTGCTAAACAATATAGTCCAAAAACATCGAAAAAATTAAGGAAAAGGATTATCATGAATGCGTAAATTGTGTGTAGACACTAGTCTATCCCTGCATAAGCAGAAGGTAAATGATATTTAATGTAAAATTAATACTGTGCTAGTTTTCTTTTCTGTTTTCTAACTTTGCTTTTAAATAATTGCATTATCATAAAGCATGTTTTTCTCATAATTGAAGAAACTGTGTATTAACCTATCATAAATGACTGTTTTTAATATAACAGTGTTTTCAATACTGTATTATGAACATGCCTGTAATACTGTATGCCATAAAATTTTTATAATAATTCATTTATTAGCATACAGGCAAGACTACCATGAAGCAATCCGATTGATTACACTAATGTGCCATAAAGCTATTGTATTACTACTCTTTCATTATCAATGCATGAATTGTTATGCCCCTGTAAATAAATATGAATACATTATCTTTTCATGTTTTATGCCTAGTGTAGTAATACACATAACATCTGCAGTGTTTGGTGTCATATAAGACAATATATGATACTTGGACTGACAGATGGATGATTCAGTTTATAAACAGATGATGCAAAGTTAAGGTATTAATACAGTCCAGTACTGTAAATGTATTTTCTCTTTCTCATGATTTTCTTAAAAGCATTTTCTTTTTTCTTAATAACATTTCTTTGCCTGCGTAAGAATACAGTATATAGTACATATACAGGATATGTGTTAATCAGCTGTTTATCAGAAATGCTTCTAGTCACAGTAGGCTATTAATAGTTAAGTTTGGGGTACTCAAAAGTTATGCATGGATTTTTGACTGAGTGGGATGCCCCTAACTACCGTGTTCAAACATCAATTGTGCTGCATGAATTCTTGAGCATGTTGCTTATTCTCTTTGTTTCTTGGAGTTTCAGCATCTTCCTTTGTACAAAAAGGATACTCATAGTACCTAAAAAACAAAGCTGTGAGAATTAAGTTAAGTAATATCTATAAAACTACTGAAAAGGGATTGACTCATAGTAAGCAGGTAGTAAGTGCTATGAATTATTACTATCATTGTTACTAGTTTTATCATGGCTATTCCATGATCGATTTTCTTACTCATCTGTACCTTGGAGAACTTTCTTCCCAACCCATAGTATGTTAAATGACTTACTCATGGCTATAAAATTACTGTGCAATCCATTTTTCCAAACAGTTCCTTATTTGGGGATATGCAACTATTGTTTTAATTTTAAAAAGTTTTTGTTACTTTTAAAAAGCCACTCTATGTCTTTTGGACTCTGTGGGAGAGGGAGAGGGTGGGATGATTTGGGAGAATGGCACTGAAACATGTATAATATCATACATGGAACAAGTCACCAGTCCAGGTTCGATGCACGATACTGGATGCTTGGGGCTGGTGCACTGGGACAACCCAGAGGGATGGTATGGGGAGGGAGGAGGGAGGAGGGTTCAGGATGGGGAACACATGTATACCTGTGGCAGATTCATTTCGATATTTGGCAAAACCAATACAATATTGTAAAGTTTAAAAATAAAATAAAATTAAAAAAAATAAAATAAAAAGCCACTCTAATGATTATTCCTAAATATACCTTTTACATACTTTTGGAATTGGGGGATACTTGTTATAAATTTATTTCAAAATGACTTATTTTTAATGTAGGATATGTTGTTATTAATAATTATGTTATCATTCTGAGATAGCATTAATCATTAATATATGGATGACCAACACAATTCTATAACTAATTATATTATAATTAGAGAGTACATTACTGTATCTAACTATGTCTTAACTGACAATTTTAGAGTCTTTTACCCTCTTGCTGCTACTGCTAAGTCGCTTCAGTCGTGTCCGACTCTGTATGACCCCATGGACGGCAGCCCACGAGGCTCCCCTGTCCCTGGGATTCTCCAGAAGAATACTGGGGTGGGTTGCCATTTCCTTCTCCAATGCATAAAAGTGAAAAGTGAAAGTGAAGTCGCTCAGTCGTGTCCGACTCTTAGCGACCCCATGGACTGCGGCCCACCAGGCTCCTCCGTCCATGGGATTTTCCAGGCAAGAGTGCTGGAGTGGGGTGCCATTGCCCTCTCCGTTTACCTCTTAAATAGTTTCAATTTTTTGGTATTACATTATAAGAGTTATACTTTAATATCTGACTGATTTATATCCATATAATTAGTATGCTATATTAGTAAAACAAAATTTAGAACTAATTATTACAATATTTTGACTCAAGGATTTGATAATGTTACTTATCAATTAATCTAAAGTTGAGGTTGCAATTTTAAAAATTGAAATATTTTTAATACCTCATCTTTTCCTTTTTTTTTGGTTAGCAATAAAAAATGTTTGAATAAGCAGGAAACATTTCCACAGATTTTAGAAAATTATGTGCAGTTATATATTTTGTCATCAAGCACTTTAACCAAATAGGAAATTTTCATTTTCTCAAAGTTAGAGTTTTCTTACAAAAAAGCTTCTGGGAAGAAATTTGAGGGCTTAACTGAGTTATTTTAAAAACACAAGTGGAAATATGTAATCATAGGTATATCACTGATGTTTTATGATTTTTTTATCCTGCAACTTTACTGAATTTGTTTTGCTTCTAATACAATTTTATGGAATCTTCAGGATTTTCTCTATATAATGTCATCTATTTACTTCTTCCTTTTCAATTTGGATGCCTTTTACTTCCTTTTCTTGACCATATGCTCTGGCTAGGATATCCAATGTCAAGTTGAATAAAAAATAGTAAAACTATTACATAGTGTCCTTGGTACTTGGAGAAAAAAGTAAAGATGAAACAAAATTATAAGTATTACATTTAACCTTCATAACAGCAGAAATATTATTTTTGTTTGACTTCAATGTAAGACAATACTGAATGTAAAATAGACAATTACACAGATCTTAATAGTAAAAGCTTTGCCAATGCTATGCCTAATTCATACTCTATATAATTTTAGTGAATATTTGCACAGTTTTTCTTTGTAAATTTTAGAACAATTAGCAGATATGAGTCATGTCCAAACATTTCAATACATATAAATAAGAAAGTAAGTGCTTTATTGACTACACCAGAACCTTTGACTGTATGGATCACAACAAACTGTGGAAAATTCTTAAAGAGATGGGAATACCAGGTCACCTTACCTGCCTCCTAAGAAATTTGTATGCAGTTCAATAAGCAACAGTTAGAACCGGACATGGAACGACAGACCAGTTCCAAATTGGGAAAGGAGTACGTCAAGGCTGAATATTGACACTCTGCTTATTTGACTTATATACAGAGTACATCATGCACAATGCCGGGCTAGATGAAGCACAAGCTGGAATGAACATTGTCGAGAAAAATATCAATAAGCTCAGATATGCAGATGACACCACACTTAATGGCAGAAAGCAAAAAGAGCTAAAGAGCATCTTGATGAAAGTGAAAGAGGAGAGTGAAAAAAATTGGCTTAAAACTCAACATTCAGAAAACTAAGATCGTGACATTCGGTCCCATCAAATGATTGCAAATAGATGGGGAAACAATGGAAACAGTGAGAGACTTTATTTTGGGCGACTCCAAAATCACTGCAGATGCTGATTGCAGCCATGAAATCAAAAGACACTTGCTCCTTGGAAGAAAAACTATGACCAACCTAGACAGCATATTAAAAAGCAGAGATATTACTTTGCCAACAAAGGTCCATCTAGTCTAAGCTATGGTTTTTCCAGTAGTCATGTATGGATGTGAGAGTTGGACTATAAAGAAAGCTGAGCCTCGAAGAATTGATGCTTTTGAACTGTGGTGTTGGAGAAGACTCTTAAGAGTCCTTTGATCTGCAAGGAGATCCAACCAGTCCAATCTAAAGGAGATCAGTCCTGGGTGTTCTTTGGAAGGACTGATGCTGAAGTTGAAACTCCAATACTTGGGCCACCTGATGTGAAGAATTGACTCATTGGAAAAGATTCTGATGCTAGGAAAGATTGAAGATGGGAGGAAAAGGGGATGACAGAGGATGAGATGGTTGGATGATATCACCAACTCAATGGACATGAGTTTGAGCAGTCTCCAGGAGTTGATGATGGCTAAGGAAGCCTGGAGTTCTGCAGTCCATGGGGTTGCAAAGAGCCAGACATGAATGAGCAACTGAACTAAACTGCAGTAAGTGTTAGTCTCTCAGTCATGTCCAGCTCTTTGTAAGCCCCATGGACTGTAGCCTGCTAGTCTCCTGTCCATGGGATTCTCCAGTCAAGAACACCAGAGTGGATTCAGTTCAGTTCAGTTGCTCAGTCATGTCTGACTCTTTGCAACCCCATGAATTGCAGCACGCCAGGCCTCCCTGTCCATCACCAACTCCCGGAGGTCACTCAAACTCACGTCCATTGAGTTGGTGATGCCATCCAGCCATCTCATCCTCTGTCGTCCCCTTCTCCTCCTGCCCCCAATACCTCCTAGCATCAGAGTCTTTTCCAATGAGTCAACTCTTCTCATGAGGTGGCCAAAGTACTGGAGTTTCAGCTTTAGCATCACTCCTTCCAAAGAAATTCCAGGACTGATATCCTTTAGAATGGACTGGTTGGATCTCCTTGAAGTCCAAGGGACTCTCAAGAGTCTTCTCCAACACCACCTCCAACACCAGTCTTCAAAAACATGAATTCTTCGGCACTCAGCTTTCTTCACAGTCCAACTCTCACATCCATACATGACTACTGGAAAAACCATAACCTTGACTGTACATTACTTTGTTGGCAAAGTAATGTCTCTGCTTTTCAATATGCTATCTAGGTTGGTCATAACTTTCCTTCCAAGGAGTAAGCATCTTTTAGTTTCATGGCTGCAGTCACCATCTGCAGTGATTTTAGAGCCCAAAGAAATAAAGTCTGGCACTGTTTCCACTGTTTCCCCATCTATTTCCTATGAAGTGATGGGACCAGATGCCATGATCTTCGTTTTCTGAATGTTGAGCTTTAAGCCAACATTTTCACTCTCCTCTTTCACTTTCATCAAGAGGCTTTTTGTTCCTCTTCACTTTCTGCCATAAGGGTGATGTCATCTGCATATCTGAGGTTACTGATATTCCTCCTGGCAATCTTGATTCCAGCTTGTGCTTCTTCCAGCCCAGCATTTCTCATGATGTACTCTGCATATAAGTTAAATAAGCAGGGAGACAATATACAGCCTTGATGTAGTCCTTTTCCTATTTGGAACCAGTCTGTTGTTCCATGTCCAGTTCTAACTGTTGCTTCCTGACCTGCATATAGGTTTCTCAAGAGGCAGGTCAGGTGGTCTGGTATTCCCATCTCTTTCAGAATTTTCCACAGTTGATTGTGATCCACACAGTCAAAGGCTTTGGCATAGTCAATAAAGCAGAAATCGATGTTTTTCTGGAACTCTCTTGCTTTTTTGATGATCCAGAGAATGCTGGCAATTTGATCTCTGGTTCCTCTGCCTTTTCTAAAACCAGCTTGAACATCTGGAAGTTCACGGTTTCATGTACTGCTGAAGCCTGGCTTGGAGAATTTTGAGCATACTTTACTAGCATGTGAGATGAGTGCAATTGTGCAGTAGTTTGAACATTCTTTGGCATTGCCTTTCTTTGGGATTGGAATGAAAACTGACCTTTTCCAGTTCTGTGGCCACTGATGAGTCTTCCAAATTTGCTGGCACACTGAGTGCAGCACATCCATAGCATCATCTTTCTGGATTTGGAATAGCTCAACTGGAATCCCATCACCTCCACTAGCTTTGTTCATGGTGATGCTTTCTAAGGCCCACTTGACTTCACATTCCAGGATTTCTGGCTCTAGGTCAGTGATCACACCATCGTGATTATCTGGGTCATGAAGATCTTTTTTGAATAGTTCTTCTGTGTATTCTTGCCATCTCTTCTTAATATCTTCTGCTTCTGTTAGGTCCATACCATTTCTGTCCTTTATTGTGCCCATCTTTGTATGAAATGTTCCCTTGGTATCTCTAATTTTCTTGAAGAGATCTCTAGTCTTTTCCATTCCGTTGTTGTCCTCTATTTCTTTGCATTGATCGCTGAGGAAGGCTTTCTTATCTCTTCTTGCTATTCTTTGGAACTCTGCATTCAGATGTTTATATCTTTCCTTTTCTCCTTTGCTTTTCGCTTGTCTTCTTATCATTTCCTTTTCCAGGGAATCGTCCCAACCCATGGTTCGAACCCAGGTTTCCGCATTGCAGGCAGATTCCTACTGTCTGAGCCACCAAGGAAGCCCTTCAGTACATATAACTTAGCTAATTTGGATACATTTTTACTTGGTTTTCTAGTTTCCTACTATACCCCATTAGATTAAATCACTTTTGAAGTAAATTTCAATCTCCATGACGCATAGCATTATAGTTAAATGTGTAACATCATCATGATATTTTAATAATGAACTGGTCACAGGATTAAAAATCTCTACTGAGAGGCTTGATTCTTCAACAACAAACTATGGAAGAAGTGGTTGAAGATATATAGTTTGACATGACTTTAAAGGTGGTAAAGTTTGAAATATTCTTACAGAAAATCATCCATCTAATTTTGATATATTCTAGTTTCCAACTTAAAAAATTTTTGTTCTGAAAATATACCTTCAAAATATGAGTATCTATATCCTAAACAGTTTTGATTGTTGAGAAATGAAAGGTAGTATATTTAAAAGAAGATAGTGTCAGTATTAGAGAAGTAGAACTGATAGGGATGGTGTGGAATAAGAGATTTACTAAAAAGCTTGGACTTGATGCATCTGTGGTGGCAGATAGTCTTGGTCTGTCATTTCACCTCCATTTATTCTTGGAGTCTAAAGGCACAGAACAGAGGTTAAGGCTCAAAAGATAAACAAGAAGTAGAGAAGAGCAATGACAAATGAAACTCCTATCTGCATCTTGTGGGAGCCAAACTGGACTCTTCTCATTCCCAAGTCTCCAGTCTCAATGTCATGGATGACTCGTAGAAGAAGCTATCATTCTACCAAAGAATCACACTTGTACTTGGCTTGGAGCTGAGATGTTAACAACAGAGTTCCAGCAAGAGCTGGAGATCTGAGCTGGGCTACTGATCATGCCAAAAAGTTTGTGAGCAGATCTGCAGAAACTTTGATGAGCTGCATAAAAGCAAGACCTTATCAACCTGCATAGAGGGTGGCAGAGGGTGAGATGGTTTGATAACATCATCAGCTCAGTTCACATGAACTTGAGCAAACTCCAGGAGATAGTGCTGGACAGGGAAGCTTGGTGTGCTGCAACCCATGGGGTCGCAAAGAGTCAAACATGACTAGGTGACTGAACAACAGAGTGAACAGAGTTATTGCTTTTTTTCACCTTCCAAGTCTCACATAGATAACCCTTGTGTCCAAATCTAAGCAAACATTAAAGGAAAAAATTCTTGGAAGTGTAGTTCTGTTTAGATGTCAACACATTTCACATTTGAAAGCCACCATAGCCCATCCCTTGTCAGCTAGGCACCAACAGACCTCTTTTGACCACACTTAACTTCCAAATAAAGATGATAGCAATACCATGCTGCTGCAGCTGTTGCTAAGTCGCTTCAGTCGTGTCCAACTCTGTACGACCCCACAGATGGCAGCCCACCAGGCTTCCCCATCCCTGGGATTCTCCAGGCAAGAACACTGGAGTGGGTTGCCATTTCCTTCTCCAATGCATGAAAGTGAAAAGTGAAAGTGAAGTTGCTCAGTCATGTCCAACTCTTAGCGACCCCATGGACTACAGCCCACCAGGCTCTTCCATCCATGGGATTTTCCAGGCAAGAGTACTGGAGTGGGTTGCCATTGCCTTCTCAGAGCAATGCCATACTTCTGCCTAATATTACACATCTACCATGTATACCACCATAAGCATGCTAACTAACTTCCTCATAAAGGGTACAATGTCCTTTTCTCCATTTTCAGTAATGCTCATGCTTCTGGCTGAGTCAGTCTCTCTAATATCTTATAACTAAAATATTGAACAGTTTAATTACTTAGTAATTTCAACTTTGATATTAGATACTAGAAGAACGAGAGATGGAAAATTAAAAATAGTTGTTTAAACTATATATTCATAAAAATTAGGAAGAAATACCCATAACTCTTGCAGTCCTCATTTCTGTAAGTAGTAACATGATTGTAACTGATATGTATCTCACTTCTTCCATTCCATTCCATGTCTTCTTTGCCTTCAACTGGTTGAAGGTCTTTGCCTACAGGAGTAACTCAAATTTTAACACCCTCTGAATTGATTTACTGAATTGATACAGTCCTACCTGAAATGGGTTGTAGTTCTCTACTGACTCAATTTGCAGGATATAGGATAGCTAAGAGGCATCCCAGGGAATCTTCTGAGTTCTACACATAACCCTCTTTTCATTCACATTGTATAGTTAGTAACCCAATTACCTCCTGAAATTTAAGATCAACCACCACAACTAGCGCACTCATTATGCCTGACAATATATGGTCATCTGTAGCCCAAAAGAGCCAATTGCATGTTTTTTAAGCCACTCAGTCCTGTCTGACTCTTCGCAATCCTGTGGACTGTGGCCCTCCAGACTCCTCTGTCCAAGAGATTCTCCAGGCAAGAATACTGGAGTGGGTTGCAATGCCCTCTTCCAGGGGACCTTCCTAACCCAGGGATTGAACCCATGTCTTTTACCCTCCTGCATTAGCAGGCGAGTTCTTTACCACTAGGGCCACCTGGGAAGCCCAAAAAAGCCAAGAGGCAGTCTCAGCTTGCAGTTTAAAATAATCCACAGTGTGGTGGTGAATGTTGGAAACTAAGACTACTAGATCAGCAGTGTTCAAACTCTGGGGGATAAAAAGCAAGATTTCATTACTGAATAAACAGGGGTAACATTGAGGAAGCTACACCCACTAATGGTCCTTGATTACTGAACCCATGAATGCTAGCTTAGGAAAAAGCCAGAATATATATATTACAAGCTAGAAGAAATTGCCTCAATCCAAACTACGGCACTGGAAGATTTGATTTCTTTATACAAATTGCAGGGAGCTTCCCTGGTGGCTTAGTGGTAAAGAACCTGTCTGCCAATACAGGGGACACAGGTTTAATCCCTGGATCAGGAAGATCCCCTGGAGAAGGAAATGGCAACCTGCTCCAATATTCTAGCCTGGGAAATCCCATGGACAGAGGAGCCTGATGGGCTATAGTCCATATGGTCACAAAAGAGTCAGACACTACTGAATTACTAAACAACAACAACATAAAAACTGCAGGAGAAATAGTCAGGAAGCATTATTCTTGCTTTGATTGTGTATTTTGAAATGCACACTCTTCCTCTAGATTTGCTTGACTAACGCACTACTGCATTTCAACTCTGCAATTTCTATCTTGTCACTATTCCACTGAAGTATCAATCTTTATTTTCTAAGTGATGCTGATTATTGAGAGATAAGAGGTAGTATACTGGAATAGAAAAATAGAGGTGTGGAGGTAGATAACCTAGGTAAGATCTTGGCCTTATCATGAACAAGGAATGATCTTCAGGGATTTAGTTAATGTCTGGGACTTTAACCTTTCTCATCTTTAAATGGGTATAATAACAACCTCACAGTGTTTCATGAGACTTAGATAAAGAATATATAAATCAGATAAAAATAGGCACATAATAAGCATTAGTATTCTAATTACACTTTTAATAGAGAAATATATACTTTTCCATAAATTAACCAGATTAAATATTATAAGGAAATAGAAATTACCATAAATCAAGTAATTTTATTCAAAATACATCTGAGAAGTTGCTTTTTTGCCATTTGTCTTACATAATACTGAAACAGTACATTTACATTTGTTTTTACATATCTCAGTTAATTATTGGAAGAAGCCAATTGTATTTATTTAAATATTCAAATAAATATTTTTAAAGATTTATCTTTTATTAAATATATACCATATGTTTATATATTATATGAATTTATTCAATTTATCTATAATATTTTTATTTGTAAATCTGACAGAAATTTCTTTTTCCATTGTTGTGTTGGCAGTTTATTTTCCATCAGAATTTAGTCTGAATCTATACTGTTAGTCAAATCCCTAAGGAATCTTTTAACTAAAATCAATGAACTTCTTATAGAAAGCTGAATTAAATATATATATTTAATATTTAATTAAATATATTATATATTTAATTAAATATATTTAATATTTAATGGTGAATTATATATATATATATAAAATCTATCCAATCTTTGATTAATCTGGCTGCATAAATGTGCCCAGAGCATGATTTTTTTTAAGATACAGTGAAGTAAATATATGGGCATTTGGTCAAGATTGACAAAGGGTGTTTTGGATCTTTCATTCTTTTTTATTTTAATTCCAAAGTATCTCAAATCACTCATAAAAACACAGCCAAAGTTATCTATTTTCATTTAGCATGTGTGTTCTCTAATCTTATTTATATTCCAATATCTAGTTAAAACATGGCATCATAAATTCCTAAAATAAATTTCCCTCTTTATATTAAGTGTCCAAATTACTTCCCTCTTTATTCTAAGTGTTCATATTCTGAGAAGACACCTGTTTGCTCTATTCTAGGTTAATATTTATAAGAATAAGGTCTGAAATCATCAACTCTTTCAATAGTTCTTTAGAAACTTAATGCAAAAAAACAATAATTGTATAGAAACATTCTGAGCTTTTAGTTGTAAATTGATGGAAGATAAAAGAAGTTATGATGGCAATTATGTAAATTAATGTAGAAAATTAGCTTGCCACTGTACTTACTTCAAGAATAATTTTAGAAGCTAGAGGCAAACAAAGGAATTAGAGATGAGCCAGTTCAACAACACAACACTGTCATTGACATAAATGGCTTCCATTCATTTGAACATCAGAGACAATACTAATCTTTATTTTTTTTAATTGTTGTTGATTTATGTATTTGTCTTCAGTATTGTATGCTTGTTGAGTTAAAATGTAGGTGTCTCAAGAATTGCTGGGTTGAAACACAAAACATTTGAAAAGGTTAAACCTTTCATATATAATGGGAAAGTAACCCATCCACTTAAGAATAGTTTAAAAAACAAAGATTTCTGTAAATGAAACAAGAAGTTGATAATAAATAGAATCTACTTTTCCTACTAAATTTTGCTATAGGCTGTAATTTTTCCAATCTATCATTGTCCATTTTGAAGAAGTCAGTTTTCATTTATTTAATGCCATGCATTCACATCTCAAGAATTCTCAAAATAAACTGCACGTGACATGCACAAGAAATGTGAGTGATATATAGTTGAGTGTGATGTGCAAGAGACACATTGGTGAAAATGTGAAACCTTTTCAGACAATAAATTTATGGAAAGTAAGTGTGACTTTCTCTCCATCCTTCTATCAATAGCTTCACCACCAATAATATATGTTTGTCTAAACTTAATTTTAAGGATAATGTACTATGGATTTTGAACTCTATGAGAAATGAAAAAGCAATTCTTATTCCTTCCAAAGTCTTACAATCTAGGGAAAGTAAATAAAGGAAAAATTAACAGAGTAGGTTAGTTAAATACTCCAGAGACCAAGAGATAAGAGTAATAATCAATGGAAGACCAAAGGAATGAACCTACAGAGATGGTGGTTTGTGAAAGATAATGCTAATAAATGCTTAATAAGTATTAGCTATGTGCTATGTCCTCCCTCGGAGAAGGCAATGGCACCCCACTCCAGTACTCTTGCCTGGAAACTCCCATGGAAGGAGGAGCCTGGTAGGCTGCAGTCCATGGGGTCTGGAAAGTCAGACATGACTGAGCGACTTCACTTTCACTTTTCACTTTCCACTTTCCTGCATTGGAGAAGGAAATGGCAACCCACTCCAGTGTTCTTTCCTGGCGAACCTCAGGGATGGGG
The DNA here is from genome assembly GCF_029378745.1 of Bos indicus. Taxonomy (NCBI): domain Eukaryota; kingdom Metazoa; phylum Chordata; class Mammalia; order Artiodactyla; family Bovidae; genus Bos; species Bos indicus. Next base: position 40,759,594 of record NC_091773.1, on the reverse strand, counting down.
GCTGCCATCTATGGGGTCGCACAGAGTTGGACATGACTGAAGCGACTTAGCAGCAGCAGCAGCAGCAGCATGTCCTCCCTAACTACTTTATCAACATATTCTAATTTAATCTCACAATTGTATTATGGAATTGTTTCCCCAACTAAACAGATGGAGAAAAGAGCTAAAATCAAGTTGTTCAGAGTTACACCATTAACAAAGTGCCACAACTTGGATTTTTCCTACTTTGAAACTTAATCTGAATAAAAAGAAGGATAAGCAAGACCTTGAAGTTAAGGAGGAGGAAAAAAGACAATTGTAAGGAAGCATATGTGCTAGTGGTAAAGAACCCATCTGCCAATGCAGGTTAGACGTAAGAGACACTGGTTTGATTCCTGGGTTGGGAAGATCCCCTGGAGGAGGGCGTGGCAACCCACTCTGGTATTCTTGCCTGAAAAATCCCATGGACAGAGGAGCCTGGGGAGCTGCAGTCCACTGGGTCACACAGAGTTGGACACGATACACACAAGGAAGCATACACGTCACATTCAAAACCCTAACACAGGAAACACTAGGGAACATATTTCTAATGCCACATTCTGATTATAAATGAACAAAGATGAGTTTGTTTATTGTTATAATTTTGTATATAAAAAATAATAAAGTTTTATCTTCGGTTTCTAGAAACTGAGAGTCTCTAGCAAGAATATTAATTTATAATTCTAATTATTGATAAGTTCCTGAACCACCTAATACTCTTTTCTTTTTAATTTATTTTAATTAGAGGATAATTACTTTACAATATTGTGATGGTTTGTGCCATACATCAATATGAATCCGTCACAGGGATACCCGTGTCCCCTCCATCCTGAATCTCCCTCCCACCTTCCTTCCCACCCTATCCCTCCAGGTGTCACTGGCTTTGGCTGTCCTGCGTCATACATCAAACTCACTCTGATTATCTGTTTTACACATGGTAATGTATATGTTTCAATGCTGCCAAGCATTGTGACAAATATTTTAAATCCCTCAAGCCCAGACTACAGGTTTGTGGACACAGCCCCACAGCCCCAACTAAGAAATCAGAAAAAAACCTTAAAATTATACAATTTTTTACAGTCTTGATTTTTCAGTTTTACTTATGCCTGTAGAGCTACTCTGGAATAACGTTTACTGAAATTCTTTTTTTAACTATTGGAATATTCTATGTGAAAAGTTTCAAATAGAAAAATGGTTTGCCTACTTTTCAAACATTGTTGTCTATTAATTTAATTAGAATAGAATTGCTTTTCAATGTTGTGTTAGTTTCTGCTGTACAGCAGTGTGAGTCAGCTATATGTATACGGATATTCCCTCCCTCTAGAGCCTCCCTCCCCGACACCACCATTCCACCCCTCGAGACCATCACACATCACCGAGCTGAGCTCCCTGTGCTATATACAGCTGCTTCCCACCAGCTCTCTATTTCACACATGGTCGTGTCCATATGCTACTCTCATATGCGAGAGTAACGCTACTCTTTCAATCTGTCCCGCTGTCCCCTTCCCCTCTGGCATCCGAAAGACTGTTTGCTACATCTGTGTCTCCATTCCTGCACTGCAAATAGGTTCATTAGTGCCATTTTTCTAGATTCCATATATATATGTGTTCAAGTTCAATATTTGTTTTTCTCTTTCTGACCTACTGAACTCTGTCGGAGAAGGCAATGGCACCCCACTCCAGTAGTCTTGCCTGGAAAATCCCATGGACAGAGGACCCTGGTGGGCCGCAGTCCATGGGGTCGCTAAGAGTCGGACACGACTGAGCGACTTCACTCTCACTTTTCACTTTCATGCATTGGAGAAGGAAATGGCAACCCACTCCAGTGTTCTTGCCTGGAGAATCCCAGGGACGGGGGAGCCTGGTGGGCTGCCGTCTTTGGGGTCGCACAGAGTCAGACACGACTGAAGCAACTTAGCAGCAGCAGAACTCTGTATGACACACTCTAGGTTCATCCACATCACTACAAATGATCCAATTTCATTCCTTTAATGACTGAGTACTATTTCATTGTATATATATACACCACATCTTCCTTATCTTTTATCTGCCAATGGACATTTAGGTCACTTTCATGTCCTAGCCATTGTAAATAGTGCTGCAATGAACATTGGGATACATGTATCTTTTTGAATTATAGTTTTTCTGAGGGTATATGCCCAGTAGAGGGATTACTGGGTCATATGGTAGCTTTATTTTTGTTTTTCTAAGGAACCTCCATACTGTTCTCCACACTGGTTGTATCATACATTTTTAGGATTTGCAATTTCATGGGAGAGAAAAACAGAAATTTTTAAACTAGCAAGTTTCTAGCCTGCAATGTAACTGGAAAATCCTTTAGATGCACTTAAAATTCCTTGCAAACTAATATTGGAAATTAATAAATGGTTATTGAATGTTAACAATATTTAACATATTTTAATGTTATGACATTAAAATAATAAGATATTCATTTTAATTTTGAAGTACATATCATTATATCAGAATTTAAGTAAATAGAATCCATAGATTAATAGGAAAAAAAGTCTTGAGATTAAATGGAAAAAATAGAATATATGTGACAGTAAAATATAAAACCAATTTGATCTCTGGTCCTCTGCCTTTTATAAACCTAGCTTGTACATCTGGAAGTTCTTGTTTCACATACTGCTGAAGTCTAGCATCACTGACTCAAAGGACATGAGTTTGAGCAAACTCTGGGAAATAGTGAAGGATGGAGAAGCCACGGGTTTGCAAATAGTTGGACATGACTTAGCAACTGAACAAAAACAACAAAAATATATAAAACATTAGGAAAATAAAATTTGCATAGAACTTATAAATTTGAGAGTCATAAGAAATGTAATAAAATTTATGCGTATTTGCAAGGCTCGGCTCTGGCATTCCAGCTCTTTTGGAAGGGGAGCAGTAACCTGGTTTGCAGTACTTGCCAATTTTCATGGAATAAACATTCCCCCTTCCATCCATCCATCACATGCTCAGTTGCATCCAACTCTTTGTGACCCCATGTACTGTTTCCCGACTGGTTCCTCTGTCCATGGAATTCTCCAGGCACCAAAACTAGAGTGGGTTACCATTTCTTCCTCCAGCAGATCTTCCTGATCCAGGGATTGAACTTGCATCTCCTGCGTTGCAGGAGGATTCTTCAACACTTATGCCATCAGGGAAGCCTGTAAACACTCCTACCATGGTCAGTTTCAACTTTTCAATATAAAATTGCTGAACTGGACAGAGGAGCCTGGAGGGCTGCAGTCCAATGAGTCACAAAGAGCAGCTAAGCATGCACTACTAGGATATAGCAGAGAGTGGCCCCAAACAAACAAATATAAATAAGAAGAGGTAATGTAGGCTTTGGTTTCTTCTGTTAAGGTTTGTACTTTACGTTGCAGATCAATTGTTTTAAAACCTCTGTTTAAAACAGCAGAGGCACTTTATGGTAGATACTATTAGTTATTCACAATCTTCTAGTATTATTTATTCACAATCTTTCCTACCCTCCATGCCCTTCCTATGATTTCACTGTGGGTTTAAGATGCTTCTTTGCTATGTGACATTGCAGGCCACTGTCATTCAAGCACGTAGGGTCTTCCAAAGCACGTAAGCTTTGAAAGACATCTGCATTGTTTAATTTGGAGATCTGCATGCTACATGAAGAATGGTGCATGTGTTTTCAATCATGTCCGACTCTTTGAAACCCTATGGACTGTGCTCACCAGGCTCCTCTGTTCATGGGATTCTCCATGCAAGAATATTGGAGTGGGTTACCATTTTCTTCTCCAGGGGATCTTCCAGACCCAGGGATCAAACTGGGGTCTCCTACAACACCTTACTTGGCAGGTGGATTCTTTTACCACTGAACCACATGGGAAGTCCCTTAGTTCCCTGACCAGGGATCAAACTCATGCCTCCTAAATTGGGAGTGCAGAGTTTTAACCATAGGAGCACCAGGGAAGGTCCCATGGCTACAAAGATCCACTTATGCCAGAAAGAAAGACTTATGGAAGAAACTTGGAATACCTTCAGCAGAATCACCTCAACCAATCCAAGGACCTACAATCAAGAAAAGTAAATGTTTGTTACTATAAGATACTGACATTTGGGAGATGTTCTTCACACAGCATTATTACAGTGGTCATTGACTAATCTTTTTCTTCAAAGATAATCATAGTTGGACTTCATAAAACACACAAAGCAGGATTACTACCATTGGTTGATTGGTTATGAGAGGCTCAAGGCACCACTTGAGTTAGTTTCTGTTTTTTTACCTATTCCTGATGGCCTCAGTTTGAAAAAAAAAAATTCAATAGTTAGCTGGGAATATAAAATGCTTCTGAGGGGAGGAGTAATATGGTTAGAGTCCTGTGTGTGTGTTTGTGTGAATGTTTTAATGCCAGCGGGCTTCCCTGGTGGCTCAGAGGTTAAAGCGTCTGCCTGCAATGCGGGAGACCTGGGTTTGATCCCTGTGTCGGGAAGATCCCCTGGAGAAGGAAATGGCAACCCACTCCAATATTCTTGCCTGGAGAATCTCATGGATGGAGGAGCCTGGTGGGCTACAGTCCACGGGGTCACAAAGAGTCGGACACGACTGAACGACTTCACTTTCACTTTTTCACTTTCACTAGTAGCAGAAGGATGAGTAAAAGAAGATGAGACCAAAGGGAGAGAGAGTATGTTGTTGAAGTAGAAGAGAGATGTTGAGGGTCTGGACCAAGTAGGGGGAGAAAGAGAAACAAATGGATTTAAGACACTTATCCAGGTAACTAGAAAAGTGTCTGAGGAGTGGTCTCTCCCCCGCCTCTCCCACCACCCCAGGATTAGTTAATACATTTAGGACAACAAAGATCTAGCATTTTTACCTCACCATGTGTACATTTAAAATCATCTGACAGAACAGTGGAGTGACTAATTCCAACATGTATCACAAAGTGGTGGACGAGCACAAATAAACCCATGGCACATGAGGAACATTTGAAAAAATGATGGGTAATGTTAATAAATTATACATCATGTGGTTTTTTTTTTCTTGTTTAAATTTCAATAAAAGAACACAGAGGATGAGGATGACGGCGATTATCATAAAATCGTGACATCTCTAAGTAAGGATAAGGCACTGTAAAACATCAGCCTGATAGACTGAAATGAGAAACTACACAGAATTTTTTAAAGTAAGAAAATTGCCATTTCAATAATCAGGATAATAAAAAAGAACATGCAGTCTGGTATTAAATAAAACAGTAGATAAGAGAAGATAACATACAATTTCATAGACCTTTTAGTTTACTGGACTCTCAATAACCATAGTCTGAAGCAATCAGGCTCCTCACACAGGCCGATCTTTCAGGAACTGTGTGTGAGTCAAGTGAGAATCCTGAGCAGTGGCCACCATATGGAAACAATGACAGGTCAAAGAGGAATTGAAGACAAGTGCTCCTGCTCAGGAAGATCTCAGTGGAGGCCATAGGGTGTAATCGTCTGGTTCCCTAATTTATCGTCTCATAACAGCACCCTTAGATCTTGATGCCGAATCAGAGCACTAAGCATCACTTCAAGAAAGTAAGTGCTTAGCTGTGGATCACAGGGCAGGTCTGCTTTGATCCTCAGGGTCTGCAGACTGGTGAATTGGAAGCTTGAAGTTTCCACATTGAAGGAAACAACTTTGATATAAGCCTTGGGGCTGAAATATCAAGAAAGGACTTCTAAGAATCAATTGATGATAAAAGCTCTATTCTGTTTTAAGTTACTTTTGTGTATGTGAAAAGAATGGTACCAATTATTCTGTTTGCTAAGCTGGTTGGTTGTTCCCGGTGGCAGGATGCCCATACTTCATAGTAAAGGGATGCTGACCCACAGAGACTTGTCAAATTAAAGCTTTAACGTAAGGGAAAAAAAAATATCAAGAACCTTAGAACCTTCAGAAAATATTTCCACATAAGTAATATCACATGGAATAGAAAGTATAAATGTTCAACTGCTTCAGTAAATGTGTAAATAATGAGCTTAAAGTGTCTCTCATACTAAATAAAATAAACTAATGCAAACAGCTGTGAGCAATGAGAATATCCAAACTAAAGCTTTACTAAAATAGGAGGTCATGAGTAAAGTTGAGATTAGGTAAAGGTTTGCAGTTATTGGAAATTTAGAATGTAAGACATCCTCAGTGGAGAAAGGATGTCAAGAAATGAAACAGCCATAGTATAGGAATGATCAGTTATGAACAGGTAACTCACAGAAAAAAAAAAAAGATTTTAAACATATGAGTAGATATTCAATTTCATCTAGATTATTAAAATTAAAATTAGAACTACAATGAGCAAAGAGAGCTACCATTTTTTTACTTACAAGATTGTTAAAAGCCAAGAGACTTACTACAGTCTGTTCTGGCAAGTCATATTTTCATTCATTGCTTATGATAATAAAAATAAGCTTCTATTAAAAATTAAATAAAAGTGATAAAACTAAGGAGATCAGTGGTGATGATATGTCATGAACTAAGAATGATTAACTCAGCAATGTACCTAAAGTTTAAAAAATAACTGGAAACAAGATCAAGAAGTGATTGCTAAATTCAGTTATGAAATAAGATTTAGCATTAAAATTCCCAAATATAAAGATATTTTTGGTTGCTTATATATCTTTGGCACAGCATACAATGTATCACATAAGTTATTTGCTCATCCACCAAACATTTTTTAAATTTTATCCTTCATCCTGAGGATTGTATTTGGATGTTGTGAATATAAAAATAAACCAATATATCTTGTTTTCAAGCAGCTCATAATCTACTGAAGAGACAGAAACTGAGCACAGTTTCACTACATAATGTTAAGTAGTAGAAATGATACACATACTGATCTGAAAAAATTCAGATAACTTTTCAATTAAAATAGACTTGATAATTCTAAGTATTCTGGCTTACTTTTTATGGACAATTTCTTCATTTACTGTCCAAGAAAAATATTTCATGCCTTTTGTCACTCCTAAATCCTCCAGTACTTCCTTTCCTATTCTTACTCTGAACTGAAAACTTGATTTCCTTCAATGAGAAATTAATGGCTGAAAACCATCATATCCACTCATCTACTTGTATCTGCCTGTACACAATTCATTCTTTCATACTGCCATGGAACATTTGCCCATGCTCCTAACTTCTTGATCTTCTTCTCTTTTCTCATAGAATTTACTTCTTGATCATCTTACATTTTCACTTGGCTTTAATACAATCTATATGCTAACAATTTCCTAACTTATGCTTCCAGGTCAAACTTTCCACTAAACATTTCAGTGAACACACAAACCTGTATAAAACCTCTCCAATTTTGTATCCAATAGAAATCTTATACATTGAGAAACTATAAGTGAATTTCTAAAATAGTCTTCCCTAAAAATAAGCTTTATCTCCTACTACTTTCTCACATAAATCTACATTAGATTTTCAAAGGACAACAATCATTTGGTATTTCCAAGGAAGATGCCAATAATTCATGATCCCCTAATTCACAAATTCTGCAATAGCAAACTTTTTCTCTTCTAAAATTCAGGAAAATATGGCTAAGACTCTGTGTAAGCCAGTCAGAGCTTCAGTGAAATTCACTGAATATATAAAAATGTGTGGAAAACAACTGCACTTCTTTGAATATGGCTGCACAATTACTTTCCCAATGCTAAGGTACTTGTACAGGTTTTTGATCCAGTTCTGTGATGCATACATTACTACACCTATTTATGAGCTTTCTATTATTCACAAATAATGACAGTGTTAAATCCTTAAATGCCCACAAGTTCCAATAGTGTTAATTACATTATGCACATAATTTTAACAAGGATTATCAACTATAATGTTACTCATGTATGTCTTGTAGGTGTAATTAAATTTTTAACCTATCCCTAACTAATCCACAGAAATATCTGTTTCTCTGAACTTTCAGAACAAGTAACACTTAAACCACATATATACCAGATTTAACAAGGACCTCAGAAAGAGTGCTGAGTCCAAGTTTCATTACTAGCTCCATATTCAGATGAAGACCTAAATTTAGGAGAGATAAAACCAATTACCAAAGTCAGGTACATACTTTATATTTAGTTTACTTTCATATTTTGACCAACCCCATTATAATAACTGTCAATAGTAGTTAATTAAGCTAATTATAATACCTAAAAGTAGACTACCAGCCCCTAGTGAAATGTCTTCATGTACAGATACAGAAAACATAAGAATAATCCAATAAATTTTTATTGATTAGGGGATTATAAAAGCTGCATAGTAGAGGGCAACATAGTGAGGTACAATAACCCTCATAAAATCAGTGTGTAAAAGATCAAAATTTTAAGGATAAATTTTTGTCTGATTGTATTTTCATATACTTCAGTCCTACTTACCACAAGAAATTGAGAGTTAGCTTTCATGTTATAATTTTTCCACTTTCAAAAAGCCTCTCAAATTAGGTTTCTAGAGAAAATTATAAAAACTCTATATGACTAAGAACTTTCTTCACTGAGATTGCTCCACAAAAATATAGTTTAACCATATGATTGGTAACTACTAATGCCCAAAATGTAATTAAAGCTTGATAGCTCTTGAAATGAACGTGAGAGATCATTTATAAAATACTTTAATATCACAAGAGTAACAAGTTGAATCAATCTGCATATTTATTTCGTTTCAAAAACTGAATTAAAAGCAACAATGAGAAAAAACTACTCAAATAAACTTAGGCATTGGTGGCAAAGAAAAATACTACTCAGGATAAAATTTTAAATATAAACTCACCATGCATAAAAACATACTATAGGAAAGAGATGCAAACAGACACTTATTTTCTCAGCAATCACAGGCTAGAGAAGAACTAATTGAAAACCAATAAATTAAGTACAGTGCAGCCAGCGGTCTCTAGCTAACTCAGCCTATCCATCAATAGGTCATTCTCAGTTAATTAAGTGAAGGCATAATCAGCTTAATTTATGTAGTTCACAGAAGTTAATGATATCATAGTACAGTACCTGACGTTTGGCCTGTCCATATAATTCGTTTTATACATGCAGTTCTTTCTGCTGCTCCTCAGATAGGGCACCTTATTTCTGCAGCTTGCCTTCAGTGCTTGTCTTCCTGAAGAAAATGGGAACATTAACAATTTAAAAAAGAAGAAGAAGACGAAAGATCACTAAACAAAAGTTATTTTAAGATGGCCTGCTGTTTCAATGAATTATTTTATATTACACAAATTGCAACAATGAGATTTTCTAGAACAAAAGCAAATATTTAAATCAGGTTGGCATAAATGTATATGATAATGCAGATATAGAATACTAAAAGATGAACCAGCAAAGAAATCTATAAAAATATCCTGCATTTTATATATATATATATGAAATTAAAAGATACAAAAATTATTTGATATATTAATAATCTGTGTTGCATTTCAGCACTAGATTTTATACCTGCTAGGGGACCACCTTCTTTCTCAGGAAGAGAGTTTCTTTGCACTGTCTCTGTAGCTCATCTTCTCTTTTCTGAAGCTGCAAGTTTATACACAAAGACAAACCACAATGTCAACCAATTGGACCTCACTTAAGGAACCTAGGAGATCGATTTGTAAAGCAAAGAATGAACAGGACCCTATTTCTGAAGTACGTTGCTCAAACTGTTCTTTCATTAAAAGATGCTCTTTCTTATTGATTTTGGCTTAAGTAATGAGAAAGCTTATCCAAAAATCTTTAGCATTTGGGCTCAAGTTAAGGAAATCAATACAGTCATTTCCCATTTGAACTGCATATGTGAGTTTTATGTACAAGAGACAAGACAAAGCCAAATTCAGATAAATCAATATCATTGTCGATAGAACATGAAACTGACAAACGGTGTTTTTCAGCAATTAAAGTGAGCTGTAAACATACAAAGACTAATCAATTTCAATGTTGTGCCATTAACAGTTTTTAATTGGCAAAAAAGTTATGCATGAATGTGACTCCCTAGGAATGAAGAGTAGAGAACCTACCTCACATCAAGCGGGACAATTTTATCAGTTTTTATAAACACAGATAACTCTACATCTGCCAAATAAATTAAAACTTTAATGAGGCAGACTATTTGAGTATCACATAATATATAAGCCAGTGAAATTTTCTACAAACCTAGTAATGATACACATACTAACTGCATTCTTTCTTTTGCAATATACCTATTTCAAACACTGCTTTAAATTTTCAAAAGTTCTAACATATATTGTATCTGTTAATTGAATAAAATTAAAATTGTTGTTATTTTCAGTCACTAAGTCATGTCTGACTCTTTAAGACCTCATGGACTGTAGTTCTTCAGGCTCCTCTGTTCTCCACTATCTCCAGGAATTTGCTCAAATTTAAATACTTTGCATCTAAATTTAAATAATAACATTATTCCTAAATTTGAGAAATTAAAGCCTAAGGTAAAGCTCTACATTTCTTCCATGTTACATTCTTCAAAAAGACACAAAAAAAGCCTTTAAAAATTATTTTTGGTAATGCATAGAGGATTCTAACATTTATTCAAATGACTCAAAAAGTGTTTTGTGTCCATGATAACCTGTGATAAAATATTGAGCCATTATGGTTTGCCATTACCCTGAAGTATTCAGAAAATTGCACTGACAATAGCCAAATATAATTCATAATACATTAAGATAGGCATATCATTAAAATGCAGATAAAACCATTGTTTTTAATAAAAAATGGTATAACAAAAGTAAAAGGTTAATTGAAAAGCAAAATAAACTACCGAATTTAGTAAGGCACATTACCTAGATTAACAGAAATCAATGAAATCATTAAAACAATTAATAACTTAGAGCTCCATTCAGACTAAGATAAACTCCGTGGCTATTAGAATGCGGATACAAGGCTACAGAGACATATCTTTTCTGACTGGGTAATTTCCTCTCCTCTGTAACAGTTCAGTAATATATGCAACTGGCATTATACGGTCACCCATTTCTTCTTGTCAGACAGATCCTTCATGCTTTTCACTTGTCTATGCTAAGTGAATCATAAGAACCACAGTCTTTACAGAAGAGAACATATTTCCCCCCAGTGTTCAGAATATAAAATGGGCCATTAAAGCATCAATAATATTAATCAAAACCTCATAATTGTTCAGTCTGTTCCCTGGTTAGAGAATGTAGAGTCCTACCCATCCCCCAATCAGACTCAAGGATGTACGTATAGCAGAGACGGGCACAGATGTCTTCTCAACGTATATGCTGCTGCTGCTGCTAAGTTACTTCAGTCGTGTCCGACTCTGTGCGACCCCATAGATGGCAGCCCACCAGGCTCTTCTGTCCCTGGGATTCTCCAAGCAAGAACACTGGAGTGGGTTGCCATTTCCTTCTCCAATGCATGAAAGTGAAAAGTGAGGGTATACCTAAATCCATCATGTACTTTTCTGAAGATCATATTCTGGGAAGAAACTGAAAATAAGCACTCAGAACTTCATGAGTTACATGAACAGAAAAAAATTATAAATACTCTTTCAGCTCAGCACACCACCCCGTAAAAAAAGTGAAATTCTAGAAGCAGAACAGAAAAGTAAGGTAATATTATGAAACAAAAAGACAGGCTCTAATTTTAAATCTATCCCCAAGCTTCAGCCTTTATCTAAAAGAAGCTTGTATCATCTTAGTCCTACAATACAAAAACACAGATGACGTTTTAAACCTATTTTAAGACTTCATTGCCACCACCCTCAAATGCCAAGACTCAATGATCACATACTTTTTTCATTCATGCTAAAATAAAAAATACATTGGTGCTCCCCAAGAGCAATATAACTTTAGAATAATTTATCATTTTAGATAAAATTTTGTATTTATAAGGGAAAAAAATGATCTTATTAAAGAAAAGCAAAGTTTACTTATCTCTGTAACATCTAGTTAAAGAAATGCAAGTTACTAGTAAATGTTTAAGAAATAACAAGCAACCAAAACTGAAATCTTAAATTTTGAAATCTAGAGTTTGAAAGGGATTCTGATGAATGATACTCCAGAAGAATGTTCTATATAAGCATCCAAGAAAATACATGAACAATTTACAGAATATCAATAAACTGAGTAGAAAACTGTGCACTAAATAAAAAAACTGTTCATTGTCAATTTTATAATTGAAAGAAAAAGATATTGCAATGTTAAGAAGTACTATGATTCACACAGAAAGTGCATATTAGACAAAATCCTACAGAAATAGATTCAAATGTAATGAATAGTTATAACTAACACTGAATTGCAATGGGCTCCAAAGGCAGACTGAACTTGACATTGCGGGTTGGCTACTTGCTTGCTATAGTGTTCGGGGCATATTTTAATTTTTTCTCAAGAGATTCCTTATCCGTAAAAAAAAAATAGACAAAATAGAACATTCTCATAGTATTTTTAGAAGATTAGATCAGATGATATATATCATACAGGGCACAGTTCAGTTCAGTTCAGTCAGTCGTGTCCAACTCTTTGCGACCCCATGAATCGCAGCACGCCAGGCCTCCCTGTCCATCACCGACTCCCGGAGTTCACTCAGACTCATGCCATCGAGTCGGTGATGCCATCCAGCCATCTCATCCTCTGTTGTCCCCTTCTCCTGCCCCCAATCCCTCCCAGCATCAGTCTTTTCCAATGAGTTAACTCTTCACATGAGGTGGCCAAACAGTACCCAGCATATATTCAGTTCAGTTCAGTTCAGTCGCTCAGTCGTGTACGACTCGTTGCAACCCCATGAATCGCAGCACACCAGGCCTCCCTGTCCATCACCAACTCCCTGAGTTCATTCAGACTCATGCCATCAAGTCAGAGATGCCATCCAGCCATCTCATCCTCCGTCGTCCCCTTCTCCTCCTGCCCCCAATCCCTCCCAGCATCAGAGTCTTTTCCAATGAGTCAACTCTTCGCGTGAGGTGGCCAAAGTACTGGACTTTCAGCTTTAGCATCATTCCTTCCAAAGAACACCCAGGACTGATCTCCTTTAGAATGGACTGGTTGGATCTCCTTGCAGTCCAAGGGACTCTCAAGAGTCTTCTCCAACACCACAGTTCAAAAGCATCAATTCTTCGGCGCTCAGCCTTCTTCACAGTCCAACTCTCACATCCATACATGACCACAGGAAAATCCATAGCCTTGACTAGACATACCTTTGTTGGCAAAGTAATGCCTCTGCTTTTGAATATGCTATCTAGGTTGGTCATAACTTTCCTTCCAAGGAGTAAGCATCTTTTAATTTCATGGCTGCAATCACCATATGCAGTGATTTTGAAGCCCCAAAAAATAAAGTCTGGCACTGTTTCCACTGTTTCCCCATCAATTTCCCATGAAGTGATGGGACCAGATGCCATGACCTTTGTTTTCTGAATATTGAGTTATGCCAACTTTTTCACTCTCCACTTTCACTTTCATCAAGAGGCTTTTTAGTTCCTCTTCACTTTCTGCCAGAAGGGTGGTGTCATCTGCATATCTGAGGTTATTGATATTTCTCCCGGCAATCTTGATTCCAGCTTGTGTTTCCTCCAGTCCAGCATTTCTCATGATGTACTCTGCATGTAAGTTAAATAAGCAGGGTGACAATATACAGCCTTGACGTACTCCTTTTCCTATTTGGAACCAGTCTGTTGTTCCATGTCCAGTTCTAACTGTTGCTTCCTGACCTGCATACAGATTTCTCAAGAGGCAGGTCAGGTGGTCTGGTATTCCTATCTCTTGAAGAATTTTCCACAGTTTATTGTGATCCACACAGTCAAAGGCTTTGGCATAGTCAATAAAGCAGAAGTAACTGTTTTTCTGGAACTCTCTTGCTTTTTCAGTGATCCAGCTGATGTTGGCAATTTGGTCTCTGGTTCCTCTGCCTTTTCTAAAACCAGCTTGAACATCTGGAAGTTCATGGTTCACGTTTTGCTGAAGCCTGGCTTGGAGAATTTTGAGCATTACTTTACTAGCATGTGAGATGAGTGCAGTTGTGTGGTAGTTTGAACATTCTTTGGCATTGCCTTTCTTTGGGACTGGAATGAAAACTGATCTTTTCCAGTCCTGTGGCCACTGCTGAGTTTTCCAGATTTGCTGGCATATTGAGTGCAGCACTTTCACAGCTTCATCTTTCAGGATTTGAAATAGATTAGCCCTTTGCTAAATGCCTCAGGACCAAATGAATGAATTCATTTATTTAATTAATAAAGATTAGTCTTATTATCTCAGCTGGTAAAGAATCTGCCTGCAATGTGGGAGACCTGGGGTCGATCTCTGTGTTGGGAAGATCCTCTGGAGGAGGGCATAGCAACCCACTTCAGTATTCCTGCTTGGAGAATCCCATGGACAGAGGAGCCTGTTGGGCTACAGTCTATGGGGTTGCAGAGTCAGACACAACTGAGCCACAAAGCACAGCACAGCACACCACAGTCCTATTATACTGCAGAATTTGAATACAACAGTAAAGTGTCAAAATATGTTGCTATTCAAGTCATTTGCATGTAAATGTAATTAATAAAACTTTATTTTATCTTCAAAGGAAGGTTCTGGAATAACTCTACTAACAAGAATTCAGATTGCTGTGACCTCATTATTACACATTCACTCAACAAACTCATACTGAATACCAAGTTACATCAGGCACAGGATTTTTAACCCTCCATTGAGTAGACTTTTTTAAATGACACTCATTAGCAGAGCCATTTTAAAAATAATTGAGAACTATAAAGCAAGTATTATGCTCAATGACAAGACAATATTTTGCCAAGCAGAATTACCCTAGGAAGCGGAATCTGCTGACAGCTATCTCTCCCAGGTTTCTGTTTTTGCCCTGGCTCAGGGGTCACTGGAAGTTCAATACAAGAAGAATCAAGACTCAGTTTTTACTTCCAACAATCAGTAAATGACCATAAGCAGTCTCTAAAGTCAAATTTAGTGTCCCCAAGTACAGAACGCAGAAAATAATACCTCCCTTTCTCTCTTCTCAGATTTGAGTGTGAGAATCCAAGAGATACACTCTAAATTCTACAACCTCTAAAGAATTATGCTAATATGTGTTGTTGCTCTTATTCTTTTCAACAGGAAAAGCAGCACTCAATGTTTTTATTCCCCTGGCTACACTGAGTTTACAAATTACTGAAGAGCATTAAGGCTTACTCTCTCCTCCATGCTTTGCATTGCTGTCCCTCTTCCCATCTGGCTTCTAAACCTATTCTTGCTTCAAATCTAAGTTCAGACAGGTCTTCTGTGAAGTCTTCTTTTATCTTCTCCCATCTATTCATTGGGATTCAAGTTCCATTTCTGTGTAATCCTAACATTCCCTATAGTCTGTCCGTAGCAGCACTTCCCCTCTTTGGCAGTTGTCTATTTGTTCCTTCAGTGGTTACACCGGAAGCTCTGGGAAGGCAGAAACTATCTTTTTGTTTACTGTTAATATCTGACAAGTGCTTCTGTAAATCTTGATTGGAATAGTAAATAAATTAATATTTTGTACAGGACCAAATTTTTTAGGGATTATTATATATAACACATTCTGCAAAGCACTATATAAAAATCATCTCATTTTGTCCTCAAAAAGACCATTCTAAGATCGATATGATTACTATTCCAATATTACAGATATGGAAAAACATGAGAGACTAGATAACAGCCAAAATCACACAGATGGTAAATTGTGGATCTGAGGTTCCAAGTTCTCTCAGTCATATTAGTTGCTTTGGTCCAGCAGACTTAGTTTTACATGTTCAAAAACTGTATCTTATCAATTTTCCAAGAGAGATCAGGTCCTGGTTTATTTATACATGATAACTAATCTCACAAGAGATCAAAGCATATGACAGAGCATTAAATTACTAATTTCTAATAAAGTATACTAATGATAAATAGGGCAGAATATTATTTTCTGTGTTTCATGATCTCACCTTTAAAAGACAACATATCATATTTGTTCATGTTTTTCAACAAATATTGGCACTGTTACACAGTAGATGTTGGAGATAAAGCTATTAACTTGATGAGCAGGTAAAAGCCCTTTTCTGGAGTTTGAAAGGTAAAAGTGTTAGCCACTCTGTCATGTCCCAGTCTTTGCAACCCCATGAACTATAGTTGCTAGGCTCCTCTGTCCATGGAATTCTCCAAGCAAGAACACTGGAGTGGGTAGCCATTCTCTTCTCCAGGGGATCTTCTCAACTCAGGGATGGAACCCAGGTCTCCTGAATTGCAGGCAGATTCTTTATTATTGAAGCCACCAGGAAATCCCTTTATGGAATGAATCTCTGTGCTACAGAGAACCTAGGCTGCCTTGAGCACCAGGCTCCTTTGCTTGGGGCCTCTTGTTCCCTGAGTAATGCTGCAGATGCACTGATAGAGACCTACTTTCCAGTCCTCTTTTATATTTATCCATTACCTCACACCTCATATGTGTAATACAATTAAGTCTGCTACATTTCCTCCATAAGGATTGCTGGCTGAAATTTACAGACAGACCACTTGTACCCTTTTCCCAGAGAGAAAATCTATTTCATGGTTTGCTTTTTTTTTTTTTTTTTAAATTTTAGATTGTTCTCAACTTTGAATTTTAGGATTATTCAATTCAGTTCAGTTCAGTTCAGTCGCTCAGTCATGTCTGACTCTTTGCCACCCCGTGAATCACAGCACACCAGGCCCCCCTGTCCATCACCAACTCCCGGAGTTCACTCAGACTCACGTCCATCGAGTCAGTGATGCCATCCAGCCATCTCATCCTCCGTCGTCCCCTTCTCCTCCTGCCCCCAATCCCTCCCAGCATCAGAGTCTTTTCCAATGAGTCAGCTCTTCCCATGAGGTGGCCAAAGTACTGGAGTTTCAGCTTTAGCATCATTCCTTCCAAAGAAATCCCAGGGCTGATCTCCTTCAGAATGGACTGGTTGGATCTCCTTGCAGTCCAAGGGACTCTCAAGAGTCTTCTTTAACACCAGTTCAAAAGCATCAATTCTTCGGCGCTCAGCCTTCTTCACAGTCTAACTCTCACATCCATACATGACCACTGGAAAAACCATAGCCTTAACTAGATGAACCTTTGTTGGCAAAATAATGTCTCTGCTTTTGAATATGCTATCTAGGTTGGTCATAACTTTCCTTCCAAGGAGTAAGCGTCTTTTAATTTCATGGCTGCAATCACCATATGCAGTGATTTTGGAGCCCCAAAAAATAAAGTCTGACACTGTTTCCCCATCTATTTCCCATGAAGTGATGGGACCGGATGCAATGATCTTTAGGAGTATAGGGGCACCTACATTTTGGTTATTGAAAAAACCAAAACCAGAAATAAGCAGTTACTAAATCATGTTTTTTCTGGCGATCAACAGTACTTGGTCAGCACATAGTGTCTGCAAGGACATAAAAATGTGTTGTTGTTTTTTTCTGCATACTTTAGCTGAGTATATTTCAAAATACATGAATATGACATAATTATTTATATCTCATTATTTATACTTAAGTAGTATATCACCAGGTATAGAGATGCTACATTCTGCAATAAAAAACACCATATTGTTGTTCAACCTTCCCCAAAACTATACCTCCCCTCCTACATAGTAGCAGTCCTTTTTATCCAAATTGAAAAGTTTGTCCTAAATTTCAGTAGCATTTAAAATTACTTGCAAACAAAAATTGGTTAAATATTTATTCTTTGAAAATTCTTTAAATATATGCATATATTTCTTTTCTTTTGTGGTTGCTCTGTCTCTTTTCTCTTCTTTTTTTTTTTCCCCTTAACATATTAGTCCCATCCAATTTCCTTCTCAGTACTCCACTAACACTTCCTCTCAATTCTAACTTAATCTCCTATCTTCTTTCCCATTAACCTTTAATATACACACTTGCTATCTGCTCTTTACTTCGTATCTAGCCCATTCATCTCTCATTTGTTTCCTAATATAATAGATGTGAGAAAGGAAATTCAATACTCTATAAAACAAATACAGAAATTAAGGTCTCAAAGATTAGAAAATGGGATAACTCAATTGCACTACTTGAATACAAACATATTTACATATCATATTTTTATCAGATTTTTTTTATCTTGTTTTTTCAAACCAATATTTTAAGGGGAAAAAAGGCAGGCTAATTTTTAATCCCTCTTTGTCCCATCAACTGCAATTTCTATAAACTGAGTTTGAAATAACCTGTTCAAAGGATTAAGTGTATCTGGTGTTTATCTTTGTCTCTCTGCTACCTGGCAAAGTGACTTCAACAGAGTAGGCCCTCAATGAGTATTTGATGGGCAGAACTGAAATAAGGCATACTTGATAGGAGAATAAATTGGTAAATTAAAGGATAGATTGCTGTTCGCCAATGGCTGCAGTGAGAACTACAGAGTTGAATGAGGCAAGTAGTCAGTGCTCACAACTTTATCCCACTTTTCAATCACTTAGTCTTCTCTCTGATAGTCTTTACACTCTTAGGCCACTTATTCAAAGATTTCAGCAGCTCACTGATGGTTAGGGTTAGGGTTTTGCTTCGAGGTTCAAAGACTCAAACTGCCGGAGCTGTAATAAGTTTTTGATCCATAAATAAATGATGAACCAATCTAACACTGGGCTAAAAGAAAACCCTAAATATAAAACTTATTTAATGATCTTGCTTTTCTTTCATTCCTGTCTACGCATAACACTCAGATTTTAAGACAGATTGAATTAAATCTTCACATACTCTCAATACAACTTGGACTCCTGGAATGTCAGAAGTGCAAGCAATGCTACATACCATGCAGAGCAGTGGTATTCAAATGAACTCTTTCAGAGGCTTCTGTTGCAGGGTTTAAGTTTTCCATCCTACTTCCCCACACTTTACCCAAAAAATATCTGGTGTTTAGTCATTCAGTTGTGTCCAAGTCTTTTGCAACCCCATGGACTGTACCCACCAGGCTCCTCTGTCCATGAGATTTTCCAGGCAAGAATACTGGAGTGGGTTACCATTTCCTCCTCCAGCAGATCTTTCCAACCCAGAGATCAAACCTGCATCTCCTATGTGGCAGGCAGATTCTTTATCACTGAGCCACCTGGGAAGCCCAAAGTTCTGGTTTACCTTATACATTTGGCTTCAGTATATATTTTTGTTTAAAGAGAAGCACCTGTTGTCATCTATATTTTGACATCAACCAATCCAAACCAATCCTATCATCTAAGAATAAATATAAAATCAAAGCTGGAAAACTTAGAAACTAATACATTCAAAAATGAGCTGATGGAAGAACCAGAATTTAAGCCACTATACTTACCATTGAGGTCTTTTATTTTTCAGGAATATTTTTTCTCTGGACTGCTATATTTGAGAGAGTAAAATGGTTGATGCAAAATTATTTTATGATATATAGTGAACAATTGCTCTACTATTTATTTCGCTGTATTCAGAGTGAATCTCATTCTGGAACTTAATTCAGTCAGGTCTGGAATTGATATACAGTGAAAAAAGAAGGGTGTGTAAGACAATAGCATCTTTTACCTAGTTAATAAGTGAATTAAGTTCATACCAGAGAATGGAAAGCATGGTACAGTGGAGGCCCTCTGCAGGAGCTGATATTATTTTAAGGGCACCAAACAAAGATTGATATGGGTAAATAACCAAGAGTCTGATAAAAGCCATGTATAAGCACAGGTTGAAACAATCAGCTTAACACTCAGTTCACTATGGTCAAGTTTGCATTACATTGGAACATTCAATTGGAAAATACTAAAAACAAAGAGACAGTCTTCACACTTGTCACCAGTTGAGCATTACAGGATTTGTGGGGTTTTATAGAAGTCTCACACATTCAAGGGAGAAGGCAATGGCAACCCTCTCCAGTACGCTTGCATGGAAAATCCCATGGATGGAGGGACCTGATAGGCTGCAGTTCATGGGGTCGCTAGGAGTCAGATACAACTGAGCGACTTCACTTTCACTTTTCACTTTCATGCATTGGAGAAGGAAATGGCAACCCACTCCAGTGTTCTTGCCTGGAGAATCCCAGGGACGGGGAGCCTGGTGGGCTGCTGTCTATGGGGTCACACAGAGTCGGATAGGACTGAAGCAACTTAGCAGCAGCAGCAGCAGCACACATTCAAGATGTGTTTTTATGCCTAAGTTATTTCACCTGACTTTCACCTTTTTTATTAGTCCTTCTATCACCAATCTTCTTCATTCCCTTTGAATTCTCCATCTGATAAAATTATTTTATCCTCAAGGTTTGGCAATTCATTTATTTGCCAACATAGTCTTATATTTAGTAAAATTTGATAATAAACATGACAGTTGTGTCAATCATTTGATGTATATATGTCTTATTCCTATTTCTGCTTATTTTTATTTGTGTATTTGTTTACTATTTCATTACTCTCAGGATCATAACCTTCACACATTAATTATATGTTTTTTAAAGCTGCAAGTTGTAAAACTTTGTAAAAATTGCAATATTCCATAAAACTCGGGGGATAAAGCACATAGGCTGGAGCACCCAGTTTAGCTGCATTGAAAAGTGAAAGTGAAGTTGCTCAGTTGTGTCTGACTCTTTGTGACCTATGGACTGTAGCCCACCAGGCTCCTCCGTCCCTGGGATTCTCCAGGCAAGAGTGCTGGAGTGGGGTGCCATTTTTTTCCAGGGGATCTTCCCGACCCAGGGATCAAACCCAGATCTCCCACATTCCAGGCAGACACTTTATCCTCTGAGCCACCAGGGAAAACAGTTATCATCAATTCCACAGTAAGGAATGTATCTACTGTAATAGATCATGTATAACTATTGTAGTACAATTTGAGCAACTCTCATTATAGAATGAATGAAGATTTCATTATTCTCAGTGTATACATTTGTCACATTTATAAAGCTTAAAAATAAAGAACATGCCTCGGTTATTGTTAAAGATAGCTACCTGGACTTCACCTGATTTCCTTGCTAAGATTATTTGAGAGAAAGGTATAATATAGCATGTTTTTAAAGGAGATGTTGAATATTCTAGTAATAAGGTAGCAGATGATGAATGGTGAGTAAGAAGAAAAAAATTCATCTATTGGTTTAAATCCTAAGGAACTACATTATCAGACTCTCTCTTAATTTTCAATTTGATCAGTTATCTGTTCTTTAGATCTTTTCCCATACCAGGAAAATATTTTCATTTCATCAAATCATTTCTTTTGCACACTCTTTTCCAAATGAAAGCCACAGCCTACATTTACATTTTTTTTTATCCTAAACCTTTTCCACTCTTTGTCCTAACACTACATAAGCCTACAAATCAATCAATAGTGACTTCTAAGGAAAATTCCTAAGTAAAACTAAAGCATAATGATCATCAATTTCAAAACCATACTTATTATATGCAAAGCTCCAATAATTTTCTTTTGTTATTTCTCATAGCTCATTGAAATGGAGGAAGAAATTCCAGAAATATTAAGAAAGACATAATAATTGATTAGTTGTGGAGTCTGAAGAAGGAATTTTTAAGGATGCTTCTCAAATGTCTGCCTTGAATAATTGGATGAATGTAATTTCTGTCATGAATAAAGACCAATGACATTCTGATTAGATTTTCATTCTGGAAAAGTCAAAGCTGTAGGGACACAGACAGATCAGTGGTTGCTTGAGGTTAAGGGTAGGGGAGAGGTTTAATACAAAGAGCAACATGAAGGAATTTTTAGGAATGATGAGACAGTCCTGTATATTGATTGTTGTGGGGTCTACATGTTTCTATATACTGGTCAAAACTCATACAACTGTACATCAAAACAAACTTTTACTATAGGTAAAATAAGTGTAAATAAAAATAATTGGTGATTGATGATGAATTTTAGATGAGAGTGTATCATAAGAAATAGAAAAAAATGTTAGAACAATCATGGGAAAAATAAGTGAAATTAATAGAACATTAAACTAGAAATTAGACTAGAGCAAGGAAAATAAGATTGTAGCAGACTAGAAACGAACAAAGAAACAACATTAAATTAAAACACTAATGGAATGTAAAAATGATAAGACCTAGAACTTACCCACAAGTCTTATGTTTGAAAATTACTTCTGCATTTCTCCTCCTAAATTCCATCAAAAAATAATTCTCTAGAAAGTGGATGATCTCTGTTGCTTTTGCTCTATTTATCTGGTTAGGAGAATTTTTACTATTGAATATAGAAAAAAGTGGAAGAAATAAGACAGCTCAGACAAATTTGATGGTTACAGTTTGATTTTGAAAGTGATAACATTGACCACATTCGGATCATTCAGCTTTACTAAATGAATGAGCTTTGTTGGATTCATTTTGTCAAAACACCTGGACTCAAGACAATCAGAAGGAGAGGGAAACTATGGTCTTGGAATAAATCCCCTCTGCAAACTGCCATCAGCAATATTAATAATTATCTAAGTGCCCCTGTTTCTCCTCTGCAGGACTTAAAGACTTTATCAGCAAGAGTCAGTGGAGTGACCCCAATACTTCTCCTCCCCATTACTTTATCAGAATTCATTTATCCTAC
This sequence comes from Bos indicus, assembly GCF_029378745.1. Lineage (NCBI taxonomy): Eukaryota > Metazoa > Chordata > Mammalia > Artiodactyla > Bovidae > Bos > Bos indicus. The sequence goes on along the minus strand of NC_091773.1, from coordinate 40,737,122 downwards.
CAACTTTCACTGCTGCTTAGTCCCCTTATATACTTTCTTTGCTATTAATATTTGAAAGTGAAAGTGAGAGTCGATTAGCTGTGTCCAGCTCTTTGCAACCTCATGGACTCTATAGTCCATGGAATCCTCCAGACAAGAATACTGGAGTGGGTAGCCTTTCCCTTCTCCAGTGGATCTTCCCAACACAGGGATCAAACCAAGGTCTCTCACATTGCAGGTGGATTCTTTACCAGCTGAGCCACTGGGGAAGCTCAAGAATATTGGAATGGATAGCTTAGCCCTTCTCCAGCAGATCTTCCTGACCCAGGAATTGAACTGAGGTCTCCTGCATTGCAGGCAGATTCTTTACCAACTGAGCTCTGAGGGAAGCCCTAATATCTAGCTTCAATTTTGGCTTCCCTGGTAGCTCAGCTGGTAAAGAATTCACCTGCAATGAAGGAAACCCCAGTTCAATTCTTCCCAGCCCAAGGAGAAAGGATAGGCTGGCCATTTCAGTATTCATGGGCATCCCTGGTGGATCAGATGGTAAAAAAATCTGCCTGCAGTGTGGGAGACCTGGGTTCAATCCCTGGCTTGGAAAGATCCCTTGGAGGAGGGCATAGCAACCTACTCCAGTATTCTTGGAGAATCCCCATGGACAGAAGAGCCCAGTGGGCCACAGTCAATAGGTCATAAAGAGTTGGACACAACTGAGCAACTAAGCATAGATCAGCTTCAATTTATGGTAAATTATTATATAAACCTTTTTCTTAATTCCTTCCACTTGCATGACCAAAAAAAATAACCTCTGGTTAAATGCAACTTTCCACTATCTATATCCCAGGAACTGTGAGGCTAACCTTGACTGAAAAAAAATGCATAATAGTACTGATTGGTGTCACGTGATGACAAAATTTTAGAGCCTTTAAACCTGATTGTGAATGATGTTAAATTCGGTGGTGGTAATGGTTTAGTTGCTAAGTCATGTCTCAACTCTTGCAACCTCATGGACTGCAACCCACCAGGCTCCTCTGTTCATGGGATTTTTCCAAGCATGAAAACTGGAGTGGGTTGTAATTTCCTTTTATAAATGTTATATTTACCTAATCTACTTTCCCATCTATTACCTTAGATAATTGTTATCCTCATACCCCCAAAACTTTCAATTTCTTCACACCTAGCTCATGACTTTGCCTTCTAGTTCAGTGAGAATTAGAAACAACAAAACCAGAACTTTCATAAACTGTCTTTACTGTAGCTCAAAATTCTCCAAGCCAGGCTTCAACAGTACATGAGCAATGAACTTTCAGATGTTCAAGCCAGATTTAGAAAAGGTAGAGGAACCAGAGATCAAAATGCCAACATCCACTGGATCCTTGAAAAAGCAAGAGAATACCAGAAAAACATCTACTTTTGCTTTATTGACTATGCCAAAGCCTTTGACTTTGTGGATCACAAGTAACTGCGGAAAATTCTTAAAGAGATGGGAACACCAGACCACCTGACCTGCCTCCTAAGAAATCTGAATGCAGGTCAAGAAGCAACAACTAGAACTGGACTGGTTCTAGGAACAACAGACTGGCTCCAAATTGGGAAAGGAGTACATCAAGGCTGTATATTGTCACCCTGCTTATTTAACTTATATGCACAGTACATCATAGGAAATGCCAAGCTGAATGAAGCACAAGCTGGAATCAAGATTGCCAGGAGAAATATCAATAACCTCAGGTACACAAATAAACACCACATTTATGGCAGAAAGCAAAGAAGAACTAAAGGGTCTCTTGATGAAAGTGAAAGAGGAGAGTGAAAAAGTTGCCTTAAAACTCAACATTCAGAAAACTAAGACTGTCGCATCTGGTCCCATCACTTCATGGCAAATAGATGGGGAAACAATGGAAACAGTGAGAGACTTTATCTTTGGGGGCTCCAAAATCACTGCAGATTGTTATTTCATCAATTTTAATGAAATTAAAAGACTCTTTCTCCTTGGAAGAAAAGTTATGACCAACCTAGACAGCATATCAAAAAGCAGAGACATTACTTTGCCAACAAAGGTGCATCTAGTGAAAATTATGGTTTTTCTAGTAGTCATGTATGAATGTGAGAGTTGGACTATGAAGAAAGCTGTGCACCGAAGAATTGATGCTTTTAAACTGTGGTGTTGGAGAAGACTCTTGAGAGTCCCTTGGACTGCAAGGAGATCCAACCAGTCCATCCTAAAGGAAATCAGTCCTGAATATTCATTGGAAGGACTGATGTCGAAGCTGAAATTCCAATCCTTGGCCACCTGATGCGAAGAACTGACTCATTTAAAAAGACCCTGATGCTAAGAATGATTGAAGGCAGGAGGATAAGGGGATGACAGAGGATGAGATGGTTGGATGGCATCACTGATGCAATGGACATGGCTTTGAGTAGGGTCTGGGAATTGGTGACAGACAGAGAAACCTGGCATGCTGCAGTCCCTGGGGTTGCAAAAACAGAAAAGACTGAGCGACTGAACTGAACTGAACTGAACTCCCTGCCTGCATCTGTACTAATAGCACTCCTTATTCTCTACTATTACTGTGGATGAACTCAATGGTCATAAGTAAGGCAACACTCCCATTTACACAGTGAATGAATCTAGCAACTTTCTGTTCCTTATTTTGCATTCTCAACTTTTCCCTTTTCATTGGATCATTCCATTAGAATGCAGCAAGCTACCTTTTTAACCATGTTTTTTTGAAAAATAAAACTGCCTAGACCCAATTCCTCTATCTAGATCACCTATAACTTAGCTTCCACTTAATAACAAGACTCTTTGAAAGCACCTATGCATAGTGGTCTCCCTTCCCATTTTCTGTTGAACCCAGTAAATTAGGTTCCATTTTATTACTATGAAGAAATCCTTACCAACTTCAGCAATGGCCTTCACTTTGCTAAATCCAACAGTCATCCCTCAGGCTTCATACTATTTCATCAGTCAGCGCTATTTGACAGAGTTAAATATTCTCTCCTTAACATTTTCTTGCTTCTCTTTTTTTTAACATACCTTTCAAAACACCACTTTCATGTGAATTTTCTGCTACCTTTTTGGTTATTCCTCCTCAAAGTCTATTGCTTTTGTTTTTTATCTCTGACTCAGTTGTTGGAATGTTCTGGACTCTGTTCTTAAAGCTACTCTCTTTTCAATCATTACAGTGATGGTACTATCCACTTTATGGCTTGGAATACCATATATTTATGCTGACAACTTCTAAATTTATATTTTTCACCTGGACTTCCCTATGAATGATACGCCCATATTTTCAAGAACCTTAACCTCTCCACTTAGTAATTTAATTTATGCCTCCAACTTAACACATCCAAAACTACTCTATGATATTCCCTTAAGACTGCTCCTCCTCTGTCTTTCCCAACTTACTTAAAGGCAACATCATTCTTCCAATCATTCAAGTAAATAATCACAGTGTCATTCTTGAGTTAATTTTCTCTCAACCCTATATGTAATCTGGTATTAAATCCCATGATCTCAAATGCCAAAATATATTCAGAATTTTATTACTTTTCCACTCCATCATGGTTACCAACTTGGCTGAAGACACCCGCATCTTCCATCTGGATTATTTCAATCAGCCATCTATAGATTTTCTTATCTCAGTACTATCATTGGTCTCTTCTCAACACAGTACCAGAGTGATCCCATTAAAACCTAGTTCATACTGTGTCACTCAAAATCCTCCAAAGACCCTACATCTCAGATAAAAGCCAAAGTCCTTACCATGATTTTCAAAACCCTAAATGATCTGGGTTCCTACTCCCTGAATGTGTTAACTCTTTTCCCCCAACATCTTACCCTCATTCCCAGTGCTCCAGTAACACTGGCTTCCTTGCAGTTTCTCATATAGACCAGAGAGACTTCCACATTCACACAGGCTCCTTTCCCTACCTGGGATTTTTTACTTCATTTGTACACAAGGCTAGTTCCCCCACTTCTTAGGGGGAACTTTATTAGGCCTTTATTCAAAAATCGCTTTCTCATTAAGGTCTTCTTTGGCAACTCATTCTAAGATTTAAACCAACAACCATGTCTCATCATAGTTCTCTGCTTTATTGTTTTCTCCTTAGTTTGTATATTTAACTTAGAACTCCCAAAAGTCAAAGAAATCTTGAAAAGAAGAACAAAGCTAGAGATATCATGCTCCTCAACTTCAAATTATATAGCAAAGCTATTGCCATAAAAACAGACATATAGATCAATGCAATCAAATAAAGAGCTCGGAAATCAATTCACTTATGGTCAATTAATCTATGATAAAGGAAGCAAAAGTATACAATGGGAAAAGACAGCACTTATAATAAGTGGTGTTGGGAAAATGGGACATGTGAAAAAGAAAACTAGAATATTTTCTCACAGCATACACACAAATAATTCAAAATGGATTCACTTCAGTTCAGTCGCTCACTCGTGTCGGACTATTTGTGACCCCATGAACCTCAGTGTGCCAGGCCTCTCTGTCCATCACCAACACCTGGAGTTTACCCAAACTCATGTCCATTGAATCAGTGATGCCATCTAACCATCTCATCCACTGTCGTCCCCTTGTCCTCTTGCCCCCAATCCCTCCCAGCATCAGAATCTTCTCCAATGAGTCAACTCTTCACATGAGGTGGCCAAAGTACTGGACTTTCAGCTTTAGCATCATTCCTTCCAAAGAAATCCCAGGGCTGATCTCCTTCAGAATGGACTGATTGGATCTCCTTGCAGTCCAAGGGACTCTCAAGAGTCTTCTCCAACACCACAGTTCAAAAGCATCAACTTTTCTGTGCTCAGCTTTCTTTATAGTCCAATTCTCACATCCATATATGACTACTGGAAAAACCATAGCCTTGACTAGACATACCTTTGTTGGCAAAGTAATGTCTCTGCATTTTTTTTTCTGCTTTTTAATATGCTGTCTAGGTTGGTCATAACTTTCCTTCCAAGGAGTAAGTGTCTTTTAATTTCATGGCTGCAATCACCATCTGCAGTGATTTTGGAGCCCAAAAAAATAAAGTCTGACACTGTTTCCACATCTATTCCCCATGAAGTGATGGGACCAGATGCCGTAATCTTAGTTTTCTGAATGTTGAGCTTTAAGCCAACTTTTTCACTCTTCTCTTTCACTTTCATCAAGAGGCTCTTTAGTTCTTAACTTTGTGCCATAAGGGTGGTGTCATCTGCATATCTGAGGTTATTGATATTTCTATTGGCAATCTTGATTCCAGCTTGTGCTTTCTCCAGCCCAGCGTTTCTCGTGATGTACTCTGCATATAAGTTAAATAAGCAGGGTGACAATATACAGCCTTGACATACTCCTTTTCCTATTTGGAACCGGTCTGTTTTTCCATGTCCAGTTCTAACTGTTACTTCCTGATTGCATACAAGTTTCTCAAGAGGCAGATCAGGTGGCTCTTTCAGAATTTTCCACAGTTTATTGTGATCCACACAGTCAAAGGCTTTGGCATAGTCAATAAAACATAAATAGATGTTTTTCTGGAACTCGCTTATTTGATGATCCAGTGAATGTTGGCAATTTCATCTCTGGTTCCTCTGTCTTTTCTAAAACCAGCTTGAACATCAGGAAGTTCACGGTTCACGTATTGCTGAAGCCTGGTTTGGAGAATTTTAAGCATTACTTTACTAGTGTGTGAGATGAGTGCAATTGTGCGGTAGTTCTCAGACAGTAAAGCGTCTGTCTGCAATGCAGGAGACCCGGGTTCGATCCCTAGGTTTAGAAGATCCCCTGGAGAAGGAAATGGCAGCCCACTCCAGTATTCTTGCCTGGAAAATCCCATGGACCACGGAGCCTGGTAGGCTACAGTCCATGGGATCGCAAAGAGTCGGACACGACTGAGCGACTTCACTTTCACTTTCACTTTGAGCATTCTTTGGCATTGCCTTTCTTTGGGATTAGAATGAAAACTGACCTTTTCCAGTCCTGTGACCACTGCTGTGTTTTCCAAATTTGCTGACATATTGAGTGCAGCACTTTCACAGCATCATCTTTCAGGATTTGAAATAGTTCAACTGGGATTCCATCACCCCCACTAGCTTTGTTTGTAATGATGCTTCCTAAGGCCCACTTGACTTCACATTCCAGGATGTCTGGCTCTAGGTGAGTAATCACACCATCGTGATTATCTTGGTCATGAAGATCTTTTTTGTATAGTTCTTCTGTGTATTCTTGCCATCTCTTCTTAATATCTTCTGCTTCTGTTAGGTCCATACCATTTCTGTCCTTTTTAGAGCCCATCTTTGCATGAAATGTTCCCTTGGTATCTCTAATTTTCTTGAAGAGACCTCTAGTCTTTCCTATTCTATTGTTTTCCTCTATTTCTTTGCATGGATCGCTGAGGAAGGCTTTCTTATTTCTTCTTGCTGTTCTTTGGAACTCTGCATTCAAATGGGTATATCTTTCCTTTTCTTCTTTGCTTTTCACTTCTATTCTTTTCATAGCTATGAAGACCTACAAGACCTTTTAGAACTAACATCAAAAAAAAGGTGTCCTTTTCATTATAGGGAACTGGAATGCAAAAGTAGAAAGTCAAGACACACCTGGAGTAACAGGAAAATTTGGCCTGGAGTACAGAATGAAGCAGGGCAAAGGCTAATAGAGTTCTGCCAAGAGAACTCACTGGTCATAGCAAACACCCTCTTCCAACAACACAAGAGAAGACTCTACACATGGACATCACCAGATGGTCAACACCGAAATCAGATTGATTATATTCTTTGCAGCCAAAGATGGAGAAGCTCTATATAGTCAGCAAAAACAAGACCGGAAGCTGACTGTGGCTCAAATCATGAACTCCTTATTGCCAAACTCAGACTTAAATTGAAGAAAGTAGGGAAAACCACTAGACCATTCAGGTATGACCTAAATCAAATCCCTTATGATTATACAGTGGAAGTGAGAAATAGATTTAAGGGACTAGATCTGATAGACAGCATGCCTGATGAACTATGGACAGAGGTTCATGACATTGTACAGGAGACAGGGATCAAGACCATCCCCAAGAAAAAGAAAATGGATTAAAGACCTAAATGTAAGAAATGAAACCATACAATTCCTAAAAGAAAATGTAGACAGTTACTTGACATCAGTCTCTACAATATTTTTTAGCATATCTCTTTAAGCAAGGGAAGCAAAAACAAAAATGAAACACTGAAAATTCTTGCACAGCAAAAAAAACTATCAACAAAATAAAAGGCAGCCTATCAAATGGGAGAACATAGTTGTAAACATTGTGTCCAATACAGAATTAATATATAGAATATGCAAAGAACTCATAAAATTCAACATCAAAAGTCAAAAAGCCCAATTAAAAAATGGGCACAAGATCTGCATAGACTTTTTCCAAAAAACACATATAGTCTTCCAACAGTCGCATAAAAAGGTAATCAACAACAGTAGTTATCATAGAAATGCAAATCAAAACCACAATGATGAATCACCTCACACCTATCAGAATAGCTGTTATCAAAAATACACCAAAGTGCTGGTGATGATGGAGAGAAAAGAGAACTCTCATGCACTGTTGGTAGGAATGTAAATGGGTGCAGTCACTGTGGAAAACAGTTTAGAGCTACCTCAAAAAATTAAAAATATAACTACCATATGATCCCGCAATTCCATTTCTGGGTATTTTTTCTAAGAAAACAGAAACACTAATTCAAGAAGATATGCACATTCATATGTTCATTGCAGCATTACTCACAATAGCCAAGAGATGGAAGCAACCTAAATACTCATCAATAGATGAAAGGATAAAGAAGATGCGGTATAAATATATATCTACACAATCATAAGAAGAATAAAATCTTGCTATTTGTGACAACATGGATGAATATAGAGAGTAATGGCTAAGTGAAATAGGACAAATACCAATATGATTCCACTTCTATCTGAAATCTAAAAAACAAGGCAAATGAATAACAATAACAAAAAAATAAACATAACAAAAGAGAGAGTCTTAGAACAAACAGGTGGTTGCTAAAGGGGAAGTCCAGTCAAGTGGATAAGTGAAATATATTAGGAAAAGTAAGTACAAACTTCTTGTTACAATAAAATAAGTGAGTTATAGGGGTAAAATGTACATTGTGGAAAATATAGTCAATAATATTGTAATTTTTATGGTAATAAAGGTATTCAAATGTACAAGCTTACAGTTATGAGAAAAATAAATGTTAGTGATGTAACATACAATGTGATTAATATTAACACCTGTGAGGGTTATATATGAAAGTTAAGGGAATAAATCCTAAGATTTCTCATCATAGGGAAAAATATTTTTTCTTTTATTTTGTACTGTATGAGATGATGGATGTTCACTAAATTTTTTGAGGTAATAATTTCAAAACATAAGCCAAATCATTATGCTGTACATCTTAAACTTATACAGTATTGTATGTCAATTATATTTCAATAATACTGGAAGAAAAAAATATTGAAAAAATTTAAAGAATGATTGTTTCATTCTAATAGTTATTGTGAGCAAAAGTTTCCAAGAATAATTTATTATTATTATATTTGCCCTTTAAGCAGTGACTATGTGATAGACAAGAAACTGAAAATTTAGAAGGATAGCCAGGCTATCTTTTCTGTAGCCTGGCAAGGTCCTCTGTCCATGGGTTCTCCAGGCAAGAATACTTGATTGGGTTGCTACACCCTCCTCCAGGGATCTTCCCAATCCAGGGATCAAACCCACATCTCTTATGTCTCCTGCATTGGCAGGAGAGTTCTTTACCACTAACGCCACCTGGGAAGCCCCAGAAAGATAGCTAGAAAGCAGGAATATAGAAGCATATGAGGACTCCCACGAAGAGAAACCCACAAATTTCAATAGTTTAACACGATGGTGATTTAGTCCCTAAGTCGTGTCCAATTCTTGGGACCCTATGGACTGTAGCTTGCCAGGCTCCTCTGTGCATAGGATTCTCCAGGCAAGAATACTGGAGTGAGTTGCCATCTCCCTTCTCCAGGGGATCTTCCCAACCCAGGGTCCTAACCTGGGTCTCCTGCACTGCAGACAGATTCTTTACTGACAGCTATGAGAGAAGCCCAGCTTAATACATTAGCAATTTATTTCTTACTCATGCAAACCCCATGTGGATTGATGGAGTTTCTCCTATTTCAGTGGCTCAAGAATCCAGGTAGCTTTTGTTCTGCGATAGCAGTCATCTTAACATGAGACTTTAATGGCTTTTAGATCTGGGAAGAAATAACATAGAGTTCCTTAGCCAGTCCCTACAGTCCTTAAATAGGTAAGTGACAGATATAACTGCCATTCAGGGAATCGTTGGCAAGAGATTGTCAGAGTCCTTGCCTTGCAGCAATAATAGAAGAAGTTCACTGTTCACAATATGCTTATGAATAAAATAGGGTTTCCCTGGTGGCTCAGGCAGTAAAGAATCCTCCTACAATGCAGGAACCCAGGTTCAATCCTCGTGAGAAAGGAATAACAACCCAATCCAGTATTCTTGTCTGGAGAATTCCATGGACAGAGGAGTCTGCAGGGGTATAGTGCATGGGTTCACAAAGAATCAGACATGACTGAGTAACTAACACTTTCACATTCATGGGTAGAATAATGTGTAAATTTCAAATGGTATATGTTCAGTAAATATAAATAATTTACATAAAATTGCAAACTGTACCAGGAAATCAGAAAAAAATTGAATTGAAAAGGCATAATTACTGAAGCAAATCAATGAGTTTAAACTGAAACTTTAAGCTGAAAATGACTCCTCCAAGTGAAAATAAAGTTAAAAGTTATTCCAAATGGAATTACTTTAAAATTTTACTTTATTTTCCTTGTGAGATAGCCAAGTTACATTTTAATATTTCTGACAAGTGGTTAAAGACACTAAGCATGACCAAAAGTGCAATAATCTTATTTGCATATCCCCCTGGATTAGCATATTAACTGTTAATAGTTCATGAGCTTTGGTATTAAACATATGGCTGTAGCTTTACAATTCTTAAAACACATTATTCTGGACCATTATAGTTCACCTAGTGTGCAGATAGATCAAGTTCCTTTCATTTTCGTATTCCTGTTCCTATTTGGAACCAGTCTGTTGTTCCGTGTCCAGTTCTAACTGTTGTTTCTTTACCTGCATACAAGTTTCTCAGGAGGCAGGACAGGTGGTCTGGTATTCCCATCTTTTCCAGAATTTTCCACCATTTGTTGTGATCTACACAGTCAAAGGCTTTGGCACAATTAGTAAAGCAGAAGTAGATGTTTTCCTGGAACTCTCTCGCTTTTTCGATGAACCAATGGATGTTGGCAGTTTGATCTCTGGTTCAGCTTAAACATCCGGAATTTCATGGTTCACATAGCGTTGAAGCCTGACTTGGAGAATTTTGAGCATTATAAAATCATTAAAATTATTCAAATTTGATTGAATTGGTAAAGCTGAAGCTAACTTCTTCATTGTTTGTTCAAAGCCAGATTATTAATTTTTTATTCTATAATGAATGAGGATCTGTTGTAGATCACATCCAGAGAACCCACTGCCAGTCTCACTTCTAACATGATTCTATGGCAAATAAAAGTAATTTTAGATTTATACAAAGTATTCTATATAGCTGAAAAAGGCAGACAAAAACATATAGCCATCTCATTTTATTTTTAACCTTGTTTTTCATAGACACCGAAGTTTTTTCCAAGTATTTTTAAAGTTTTTGCCTTCTTGATCGCATATTATAAACTAAAATTTCTGATATAAACAGTACATGAGGGGTACTTATTTTCTACTTCATACATTCACAAAGTAGGAGGTAAATTTTGCTTTACCTCCAGGAAAATAATGTTATTATGGGAATAATTCCAGTTCTTCTTTCTTGCTCATCAATTATTCTATCAATAGTTAGGGTAGAGTTGAAATCAACATTAAGGGTTAGATATCTTTCAGGCTTCCATTTCTAAATTGTTGTATTGTTGTTTAATCACTAAGTTGTGTCTGACTCTTTTGCGACCCCATGTCCAGTAGTTCCTCTGTCCATGGGATTTCCCAGGGAAGAATACTGGAGTGGGTTGACATTTTCTTCCTAGGGGATCTTCCCAACCAAGGAATAGAAGCCACTTCTACGTTGCAGGCAGATTCTTTACCACTGAGCCACCAGTGAAGCCCATAAAGAAATGAGACAATTATAAAAATTCAAAAGAATAAATCAAAGGCCACCAAAGAAAAGTTTTTGAATAGTTTTTAAATATTGATAATAAACTGGCTTTAAATCTTAATCATTTACAAATACTTTAGGCTAGCTGTTTATATACATGTCATCAATATAAAGCTATACTATTATATCATTGATTACTAATATGTGAATAAAACAAAGTGTTTCATTTTGTAGTGGGGATAGACATGAAATGTGTTTTAACACTTTAAATTTTGTTTTCATTAGCTTTACCTAGTCTTATAAACAGATTATATACTTTAATTGATTTTTTCTTCCAGAGAACTTTCATGTTTATTGAAATATTATTTTCCTGTCTATGAAACATTAGTGTATACCACATAAAACATAGGTTTGACCGTGTTCTATCCTATTTAATTAACAAGTCACAATAACTCCAAATATAATGTTTAAACAGTTGGATTCCAGAGAAAATGTGAATACTAACTTAGAACACTAACTTTCAACTTACTAATTCATACTTCATATTTGCAAATTGATTGTTAAGTATTGGCCAATTTGAAATATATATATATATATATATATATATATATATATTCAATATAATAGATACTCTTCCAGTAAACTGTACTTTAAAATGAAAATGAAATAATATTATTTGCTTTGGTAGCTCAAGATTAAACCTGCCTCTGTTTTTTCCAATAACATCATATAATCATTCCCCAAATTAGATTTAAAACCCCAGAGTATTAGAATCAAGGATTCATGTAATTTATCTTCTACTGCTATCTCTTCTAAAATGAAATTAGTAACAAAATTCTCTTGCTTTCCCTTTAGTAATGTCTCTCTGATTCAGCCCTTCTTTTTATTTTCTGGTTTAGATACCAATCTTTTCTTACTTGCAGCGCTCTTTAACCAGCCAAATGGATCTCAGGTACTCTAGGTGTGATAATCTTGCAAACGTCAATTACATCCTGTTACTGCTCTGTGCAAAAGCCTTTTAACTTTCTCTTTGCCTTCATTTCTGAAAGTCAGAAGTCCTCTCAGTTTTTGAGATTTGCCTCTTTTTGAATCTCTCATGAGCCTCTGAAGAACTAAGAAGACATATAGAGAGTTCTTAAAGGAAGATGTTTGACTATTTAGAGCTCAGTCTAAGCTCCAAACTCTAGACTTAAGAAGCAAAGAAAAACTTTCATTTTCTGTATTATACAATTTAACTTGTCTAGGACAAAAGTAGATGGACTTTAGGGAAAACCTTTGTGTCTAAAGGCAAAAATCCCAATATTTTACTTTGATACCTCTAGGCATACTACTTGATGGACTTTTAAGGAAAGAAAGCCCCCAAATCTTTCAAATCCTGCGTTCTATAGTGCAGTAATTTTGTGAATGATACTTTCTTATATTTTAAATAATTAGATCTCAAAATTCTGCATTTCAAATGATACCTAGGTGTGGAAAAAGAATATAGAAACATCATAAATTGACCATTATCAGGAAGCTTGCATTCTTTTCTGATGTAAATGCCACAATGAAGAAATAACTTAGAAATAATCTTGTTCTAGAACTTTGTCAAAGACTACCTTTAGAGCAAGAGTGAATGATCTCATATATAATGGTACAGAAGGCCTCAGGGAAGAAATATAACCTAACTTGACCCTTGAAGGGCACCTGGACTATAGAATTTTGGAGGAAGAAGATCTGGGGTTGTGGCAGTTGTAAAGGATAGACACTAATAAAGGTACAATGTCGTTGTGGTCTTTAGAAGACCAGACTAGTCAGAGAGGAGTAGGTATGATTCAACATATTAAGTAGTAAATTTGAGTAGAGAAGTAGAGCTACGCTTGATAAGTGCATTCATGTTCAGCTGCTCAGTATCTTCCTCTTTGTGACCCCACAGACTATAGGCCACCAGGCTCCTCTGTTCATGGGACTATCCCAGTAAGAATACTGGAGTTGGTTGCCATTTCCTCCTGCGGTTGACCTTCCAAGGAATCAAACCCACATCTCCTGTGGCTCCTGCATTGGCCGGCAGATTCTTTATCATTGAGCCACCTGGGAAGCACTCAAGACTAATAATAAAGATAAGAATTATATGAGGATACAATGATAGAATGGGAAAGTTTACTCAGAGGAAACTTTCAAAGAAAAATCAAAAAGACTTAGAAGCATGTTGATGGTGGCAGCAATCATTAAAAGTGAAGTGTTATAGCAGTAGAATTAGTCATATGAAAAGGTGTGTTCAGTAGAGGTGGTTGAACCTGTGATGTCTCACATCTTTTCCATATCTATAGTGTTTTCAACATACACATGTAATTAATTTCTGTGTTATACCATTTATTCTGGCCAATGCTTGTTTTAGATTGTGAACCTAAAGAATAAGGCTTATCATATTTAACATGTACTTATAAACCAAGTACACAGAAAATGTTCATGCAATGATGTGCAAATTCTGAAACATGATGAAATTTTGGAATCATTTGGGAAATTTTTACAATTTCAAAGGGCATATATGTATTTCTATACTTCAAGAAAGGTTATCAGATCTGATTTCCTCATAATCAAAATTTCACTATGAGAGGCAAAATAAAAGTTGGGAAGTAGTCAAATGGTGAGGCTCTAGAAGTACAGTCTGACTGTGAATCAGGATTCTGGTTCTGGGTGATTGAATGGGGATCAAACAATATTATCTGTAAAGTTATCAGAAGCCAATTAAAATATTATAAATGATTTGATCAAGTCTTCCACATCATCATAATGTCTTGAGAAAAAATTAATAAGAGCCTTGTCAAAGAATAGAGTAAATGAATACCAATCAGATTTTAAGAGTACTACTAGAATATTTGGAAGTTATTTCTCTGAGAGTTTCCCTACCTGTGTTTCCAATTTCACTTAAAGCTACCCCACAGGTGTAAGGGTTAAGGAATAGTCTTTACAATCCAAAGTCACAACAGCTCTTGTATTTAATCTTCAGATGAATACACATTTATTTATACCTCGGGCATTCTAGAGAGTATGTTATACAGTCACTCTGTAACTAATTTCATAGTATATATCTTATCAAATGATATAAACATGACTTTATATATAATTGCTATATTTAATGTATACCTGTGGTGGATTCATTTCGATATTTGGCAAAACTAATACAATATTGTAAAGTTTAAAAATAAAATAAAATTAAAAAAAAATAAAGTGGATGCTTAAGTTAGGAATTACATAGTATATAGAAAGTGTAGCAGCAAAATTTTCAGTATAATAGTATTTTTCATATAAAAGAGAACAAGCTATGAATCTGCTCATGTAACAAATCATGTATTAAAATACCTCTCCTCCATTTAACCAACAAACATTCTATTGCAAATTTTCAGCAATAAACAAACTCTTTGAAGTAAGGTGCTTTATATCCATATTTTCTAGTTTTATTTATTAAATGTGTGTACAGTGGCCATTTCTGGAGGAAAGCATGACAACCCAGTGTTCTTGCCTGGAGAATCCCTTGGAGAGAGGAGACCGGCAGGCTACTCTCTGCGTCCAGAGGGTCACAAGGAGTCAGGCATGACTGAAGCAGCTTAGCACACACAGTGGCCATTATGCGTCAAGACTTAATAAAAATGAAGTAAGCCTTTTTTTATTGTGCTTGTTCAATATCTAACTTTTCCTTTTTCTGGTAACAGTAGTGCAAATGTCTTTAGGAATCACCTCTCTCCTATTTTTAATTATTTTTGATAACTTTGCTTTCTCAAACTTTCTCTCTTAAAATTTTAGCTATTAATTTGTATAACTTTGTTCCCATAAGTTTACCTCTATATTTTCCTTATACCATCATTATGAAAAATTGTTGTTGTTCATCTATCTACCTTTGGAAATAAAGGAGCTCAAGTATGTCAGTGTCTTTTAATAATCAAAGAGATTCAAAACATTCTACTAATCTAAATCTTAATAATGGAAGAGAGCACCTTGACCTGCTCATAAAAAGAATGAAACAAACAAAATGTACTCATTAGAAAGAAAAAAAAAAAAAGAAACAAAAGAAAGGGGGACCTAGATGCTACCTGTTTGGTTAAGTGAAACCAAAATTAATTCACTATTTCTGATTAAACTCACGAGGGTTTAGATGGTTTCAGTAATGTTTGGAATGAAAGGAAGTGGAAGATTTGGAGAAGTGGAGGAAAAACTGCCAAGTATCATTCAAGCTACAAATAGTTGTCTTCATATCTTTCACTCTCTTCAAGAAACATTTTTGAAAAGATCAAACTGCTCAAAAATCATTCTATCCTCCTTGGAAATGATCAAGTAAAGGTCAATTTGCCAAGACCATGTAACAAC
Organism: Bos indicus; assembly: GCF_029378745.1. Taxonomy (NCBI): domain Eukaryota; kingdom Metazoa; phylum Chordata; class Mammalia; order Artiodactyla; family Bovidae; genus Bos; species Bos indicus. Next base: position 40,721,646 of record NC_091773.1, on the reverse strand, counting down.
CTACAGGAAGTTTGGAAGCTGTCTTTGAGAGCAGTTAAAAGGATTCAGGGAGAGTGCTGGAATAGGATAGCAACAATTCAAGGCGCACATAATGGAGAGAGAAATGTTTCCAAAAATTTTTAAATGTTATTACAGTTCCCTTACGTTTAGTTTTTTTGTGATCACTAACTTCTGCTCTACTCAACATACCTTTCTTGAGGCCCTACAGATGAGCAATCTGTCAAATGATAGAAGCAAAAACTACAGAAAAGTAGTGTGTTGGCAGGGGGGTGGGAGGATGTCCATCCTGTGTATTCATTTATTAATTGATTAAATACTTAGTTTCTCAATATTTAGAAATGAGTGAAGATCCATTGTTATGTTCTGTCTGGTTGGAATAGTATGATCCATTAAGGTGTCCATTTAGTTAAGCAAATATGAAAGCACAGAGATGTATAGACAGCAGCAATGAAGCTCTGCCAGACTATAGCAATTAACTATCTTAAAGCGTTTGATTGTATGGATCACTATCAACTGTGGAAAATTCTTAAAGAGGGGAATACTGACCACCTTACCTGTCTCCTGAGAAATCTGTATGCAGGTCAAGAAGCAACAGTCAAAACCGAACATGGAACAACAGACTGGTTGAAAATTGGGAAAGGAGTACATCAAGGCTGTATATTGTCACCCTGTTTATTTAATTTATATGCAGAGTACATCATATGAAATGCTGGGAGAAGACTCTTGTGAGTCCCTTGGACTCAAATGTAAAGGAAATCAACCCTGAATATTCACTGGAAGGACTGATGCTGGAGCCGAAGTTCCAATACTTTGGCTACATGATGCAAACAGCCAACTCAATGGAAAAGACTCATGCTGGGAAAGATTGAAGGCAAGGAGGAGAAGAGGGCGATGGAGGATGAGGTGGTTGGATGGCATCGTTGACTCATTGGACATGAATTTGAGCAAACTACAGGACATTGTGAAGGACAGGGAAGTCTGTTGTGCTGCAGTCCATGGGGTTGCAAAGAGTTGGACAGGACTGAGCGACTGAACAACTAACAGCAGCAATCCTAAAATTGGAATCAGTGTGAAAATATAGATATTGCTCATTAGCACCTATTTTGGGGAATATATATATACATATACATACATATACATACACATACATATATATATTTACTGGCTTGCTGTGCCAGTAAAATAAAACCCTTCCATGACCAGGAATCAAACCTGGTCTGATTCCAAACCGAATCAAATCAAATCTCAAATTCCAATCAAATATCAGTAGTGAGAGCATAAAGTCCTAGCCACTGGATCACCAGAGAATTCTGGAAAAAAAAAAATAGTTCATCATAAATTTTCAAATCTATAACTGTCACAAAATTCTCATTTTACTGTTAGGGAGCATTTTAAAAAATAAGTTTCTAGAGAAAATAAGCATATGTTTACTTACACATCCTCCAAAAAAACCCAATGAAAGAAATAAATGCAAATGGATCATAGAAAATAAATGGAGACAAATTCTCAACACATTACCAAGAGCTTAAATAAGAAAACTTATTGAAAGAACTATTTAGACTTATGACAGAAGTGTTAAGGAGATAGTAAGGGGCTGGTGACCACAGAAAGTCATCTCTAACCCTAGGCTGAAGGGTGAGATGGACCAATGGGGTTTCCAAAGCTTGGAAGAAACTGGGGATGTGAAAGAGCCTCTGGAGAGCAGTTGTGACCATCATGGAATACAGTCCCAGCAGGAATCACAGCCAGACATGGAAAGAGTGTGAAATATCTACTCCATCCTTTCTGATTATCTGCCCATTCCTCAGGCCAGCAACCCAATTGGCCAAATCCCCAATCAGAAGCCAGAAGGCAAGGGAGCCTGTGTGATGTTGATAGAGATCAGCCTCCTATTTTGTAGAGAAAGGTGAAAATCAGTATGAGGATGGGGAGGATGATGGAAATTAACAAGCACTGAAGGGATAAGATTTCAGCTTCAGTTTTCCTTGATCCATTTTGGTTAATCTGTAACTTGGCCTGGCTGGACTACATCTCCACTTTTTTGCTATGTTTCTAATTTGGGTGGGTTGATCATAAGAGAGATTGTTGTGGGAGATGTGCAGAGCAGAAGTGAAGTGACAACCACTTTGTAGCTCACACATTCTGTCACTTATTTTTTGACTGACCTCATGGCTTAAGTAATGGCCAAGCCTGTAGCTGGTCTACATTCCTCTGGATTCTCCTTCACTTTCTCTGATTCCTGAGCCAGTCCTGTGTGTTTGTGTGTGTGTTCAGTCACTCATTTGGGTCCAATTCTTTGTGACCCCATGGACTATAGCCCACCAGGAATTTCCCAGGCAAGAATACTGGAGTAGGTTGCCATTTCACACCCAGGAAATTTTCCTGACCCAAGGACTGAAGGATCCTGAAATCTATGGGACATACACTACTGAGAAAAGGGATAAAAGGACCTGACAAGGTGTCGGTCTGTCCATGTGAGTCTGACTCATGTTTGTCCCTTCCAAATTGTTCTCGCTGTCCCCTGCATTGCAGCCATCTTTCCTCCCTGATTGTCTTAACTATGGACCTCAAATTTCAACATCAGAGTCACAGACAAGAACCATGAAGACACAACTTCACAAGTTCACACAACTGTGTAAGATCAAATTCCTGTAACAACTTTTAACATATATAATATACATAATCATCCCATTGTTCTACCTCTCTGATTGAACTCTGAGTTTCCAGGAAAGTAAGAGATAACAGACTGTGAGCCAGTTAGGACACAGGACATCAAACAGAACTCATGTGTTAGAGGCACCAGACACCTCTGAAGATAGGTGTACACACTGGTTTCATTGAAAACAGGAAGATTATTTAAGCAAGTTCAATTCTCTGTAGCAATACAAAAACCCATTCCTCAAACATCAAAAATAAAGAAAAAGTACTAAATGGAAAAAATCAATGAGGTTTTGGACTGGGGAGTATGCTCAGCTGAGAAGAGAGAGAGGACATAATTAAAATCAGGAAGATGATGTGAAATAATATTTACAGAAGAGTGAACAACCCTGTCCTCAGCCCCATTATTTGGACACACTCCAAAAATACTGGCTGTCAAGTGTCTAATTTATACTCCACTACTAAGTTGGGCAGAAGATTCAGTACTCCTTTTTGACTGAAGTGACCTAATTGATCAAAAGTTCTGCTCTTTACATTTGGTCACCCCAAAGAAGGAGGTTAACACTTAATTTTTAGTAGTTTGTCCTAAAATGTGAATGGATATTCAAGGATCATCAGAGTCTGAAGAAACAGTTATGTATAACAGGTGTATTTTAATGACAACAAAAGCTTAGCTGAAGGTGACAGAGACTAAAAATTAACAGTGATTTACACAGAAGAGAAGTGCTTACTCTCTTAAATAAAAGCCAGTACTGATACAACTTGTTCAGAAAAGGTGATGAGGACTGAGGTTTTTCTTGTATCTAGTGCTTTCTTTCCACGGAATGTTGTCATCATTCACTTTGTATAAGATGGCCTCTGATCTCATCTACAACAAACCAGTGAAAAGCAGGGAGGAGAAGAAGAAACAACTGATACATCTTCCTTTTAAGAGCATATGCCAGAAAGTGCATGCATCAAAGTTGGTTACATAGCCAAACACAGCTGCAAGGGAGGATGGTGAATTAATTGTTTATTCTAGTGGCTTGGGGCCTTGTTAACCTTGAGAATCATAAAACTAACAAAGGAGAAAAGGCATATTTGAGAGATCACTGGAAACCTGCCAGTGTTCTTTTTGGGTACTCACTATCTGTGCAAACTCTGTTCTCAAGAAAAGTAGCTCCTAAATTCAATCCTGTCAATGCACTCAGAACAAAGTTCAGGATTCCTGTATCATATGCAACCCTGTCCTTTAGATCTAGATATGGCTCTTCATGAACCAATGGTCCCAAAATAAAAGACGAATCACCAGTCTGTGTAAAGTAGAAATAAAATTCTCCATTTGAAAAATGGAAGAATAGGATATTGATAGCATTTTCAAGAGTCGGACACGACTGAGCAACTAACAAACACACTAACAGGAATCACCAAAGCACCATTCTTTGTTGGTGGAGGAAGTTTCTCAATTAATCAACTGACCAGCAACTTGACTAGGGTTGGCATTGCCCTGTGTCCCTTAGAGGTTACATTATAATTGTAGAACTTTTTCTCATGTGGAATTTGGAAATCTGGAGGTTGTCTTAGAGGTGATCTGATGCCAACTTCTGTAAATCAAGCTTGTGGCATTTCAGGCAGTCTAATTGCCTCTAGGACTTAATGGAAATTAAATCACTTTAAGTTCAGTTCAGCCACTCAGTCATGTCTGACTCTTTGTGACCCCATGGACTACAGCACGCCAGGCCTCCCTGTCCATCACCAACTCCCAGAGTTTACTCAAACTCATGTCCATTGAGTGAGTAATACCATTCAACCATCTCATCCTCTGTCATCCCATTCTCCTCCCTCCTTCAATTTTTCCCAAGGGTCTTTCAAATGTGTCAGTTCTTTGCATCATGTGGCCAAAGTATTAAATTAAATTAAATCAAATCACTTTGCTTGTGGTCAATTCTGTATTGGATAAACACAAACCATATTCTCTCTTCTTCTTGTTCAGTTACTAAGCTGCATCTGACTCTTTGCGATCCCATGAACTGCAGCATGCCAAGCTTCCCTGTCCTTCACTATCTCCCAGAGTTTGCTCAAATTCATATTGGTAATACTATCTAACCATCTAAACTCTGTCACCCCTTCTCTTCTTGCCCTCAATCTTTTCCAGCATCAGGGTCTTTTCCAATGAGTCAGTTCTTCACATTAGGTGGCCAAAGTATTAGAGCTTCAGCTTCAGTATCAGTCTTTCCAATGAATACTCAGAGTTTATTTCCTTTAGAATTGACTGGTTTGATCTCCTTGCTGTTCAAGGGACTCTCAAGAGTCTTCTCCAGCACCACATTTGAAAGCGTCAATTCTTCAGCTCTCAGCCTTCTTTATGAACTAACTCTCACATCGATACATGACTACCGGAAAAACCATATTAAATTAGTTCTGACTACATGAACATTTGTCTGCAAAGTGATGCCTCTGCTTTTTAATATGCTGTCTAGTTTTGTCATATTTTCTATAAATATAGTTTATAGATTTAATAACTCTGATCTTTTATTTACTGGCCCCTGAATTCTACCCATCACCCACTCTTGTGAAACAATAGATTTGAGTGTGAGGTTAGTTTTACTCATACAATCTTTGAGCACATATTACTGGCTGAGCAATACAGGCTGAGCAATACACTTGTTTCAGTTAGAGAAACAGAATTCATCTGCTATTGTTGTTTTTTTAAAACATTTGAGATCCCAGTATATCCAACTCTTGCTCAGCTAACTTTGCGAGCTACATGTAGAAAAAACTTACAAATAGACTTACTTATATTTCACCTTCTCTATATAAAAATGTTTAAAAGATCACATGCAACATTATCAATATTTTCTAGATCTTGTGTAGTCCATTGTTTATCTATATTTCAGGATATCACAGGCCACAATTCTACTAAATATTTTACCTGGTATAACAAGGATTCCAGCTTTCCAACCTCTAACAGATGTGCTCTCACTGCTTCATTATTTCCAAGAAACAAAAGCTGTATCTTTTAGTTCAATTGCATGCAGCATCCATCTTCTGATTTTGAAAATATGAAGGGAAATATCAAAAGAAACAGCTACAAGAGTTCAACTTTCTGGAATTGGGACTCAAGGATAGAAACATATATTTAATATTTTTTATTTCAAATAAAATATTATATAAAAGAATACACTTCTTCATCTAACCTTAATTTAACCACAGCAATAGAGGCAATATGGCCTCAAGATCAAATTGAAATATATCCCAAATATGAGTTTTGCCCAAACATGGAAGACTAAATTTAGAGATAGTAGAAGGTGGCAGTGGGCTTCCCTGGTGGCTCAGTGGTGAAGAATCCACCTGGATAAGTGGCCTGCACATTGGTGTCTGATAAGCTGGCATACTTCTTTTTGGGACTCAGCTGCCTTGTGCTGAAAATCTTAGCCACTTGGAGGACAAAAGAGGCTCTACAGTTCCAGCCAATAGCCTGAACTTCCAGCAGTGTGAGGAAGTCATCTCAGTCACGGCAGCCCCAACCACCATCTGACTGTGACTGCACAAAACGCTCCAATCAAGACCAGCAGCACTGCCCATCAAAAGTACAGCAGAAAGGAGTAGAGAGGTTTGCATGAGGAAAGGCTAGACACTTAATAGCCAAAAGAAATCAAGCCCTGAGCTTTTGGAATGGGAGCACTGACTCCAAGACCCAGAGAACTAACCCTAGGGGTTATCAAATAGTGAGAACTCAAACAAAGGAAATCACTGGGATAAAAGACCCTGCATGACCCAATCACCAGTAGCACCCTGTGCAGGACAACTCATCTAAACAACAAACAAAACAAAAGTACAGACCCATTCATCAGCAGACAGGATTACCACCTCACTCAGTCTTACCTATCAGAGCAAAAACAAGCAAGCAAACAAACAAAAACTCAGTACAAAGCTCACCCTATGCAAAGCTTACACAAACCACTGGACAAACCTTAGGAGGGCAGAAACCAAAAGAAAGGAAGAATTCAACCTTGAAGTCCTGGAAAAGGAGACCTCAAACACAATAAGTTAAAAAGAAAAATAATGAAAAGGCAGAGAAATACTATGCAAATGAAGGAACAAAGTAGAAGCACAGAAGTCCAAATAAGTGAAGAGGAAATAGGTGAGCTACCTGAAAAAGAATTCAGAATAATGATAGTAAAGATTATCAGAAATCTTGAAAATAAAATGGAGAGAATGCAAGAATTAACAAAGACCTAGAAGAATTAAAGAATAAACATGCAGAGACAAACAACACAATTACTGAAATTAAAAATACTCTAGAAGGAAGCAATATCAAAGTATCTGAAGCAGAAGAACGCATCAGTGAGCTGGAAGATAAAATGGTGGAAATAACTTCTGAAGAGCAGAATAAAGTAAAAAGAATGAAAAGAACTGAGGATAGTCTCAGAGACCTCTGGGACAATATCGAATGCACCAATATTCGAATTATAGGGGTCCCAAAAGAAGAAGAGAAAGAGAAATGGTGTGAGAAAATTTTTGAAGAGATTATAGTTGAAAATTTCCCCAATACAGAAAAGGAAATAATCAAGTCCAAGAGGCACAAAGAGTCCCATATAGGATAAACCCAAGGAGAAACACTCCAAGACACATACTAATCAAACTAACAAAGACTAAACACATAGAAAGAATATTAAAAGCAGCAAGGGAAAAGAAACAAGTAACATGCAAGGGAAACCCCATATGCTTTACAGCTGATCTTTCAGCAGAAACTGCAGGCCGGAAGGGAATGGCAGGATATATTTAAAGTACTGAAAGTGAAAAATCTACAACCAAGATTACTGTATCTGGCAAGGATCTCATTCAAAACTGATGGAGAAATAAAAAGAATTTCAGACAAGCAAAAGTTGAGAGAATACAATACCATCAAACTAGCTTTACAGCAAATGTTAAACGGACTTATATGGTCATACAAGATACTTATATAGTCATAGAAAGTGAAAGTGAAGTCCTATCTGGCTCTTTGCGACCCCATGACTGTAGCCTACCAGGCTCCTCCCTCCATGGGATTCTCCAGGCAAGAGTACTGGAGTGAGTTGCCATTTTCCTTCTCCAGGGGATCTTCCCGACCCAGGTCTCCTGCATTCCAAGCAGACTCTTTAACCTCTGAGCCCCCAGGGAAGCCCTATATAGTCATAAGATACTTATATAAGTCATACTTATATAGTCAAAAGAAATACAAGAGAAGAAAAAGGATCTACAAAAAAAAAAAAAAAACAATTACTAAAATGGCAATAGGAACATATATATCAATAATTACTTTAAATGTAAATGGATTAAATATTCCAATCAAAAGACACAGACTGGCTGAATGCATACAAAAGCAAGACCCATATATATGCTGTCTACAAGAAACCCACTTCAGACCTAAAGACACATATAGACTGAAAGTGAGAGGATGGAAAAATATATTCCGTGCAAATGAGAAGCAAAAGAAAGCTGGAGTAACAATCCTCATATCAGACAGAAAAAAAAAAAGACCTTAAAATAAAGAACATTACAAGAGATAAGGAAGAACACTACATAATGTTCAAGGGATCATTCCAAGAGGAAGATAACAATTGTGAATATCTATGCACCCAACATAGGAGCACCTCAATACATAAGACAAACTCTAACAGACATAAAAGGAGAAAATGACAGTAACACAATAATAGTAGGACACTTTAACACCCCACTCACACCAATGGACAGATCATCAAAACAGAAAATTAATAAGGAAACACAAGTCTTAAATGATACATTAGATGAGATAGATCTCATCAATATCTTCAGGCCATTCCATCCAAATGCAGAATACACCTTCTCAAGTGCACATGGAACATTCTCCAGGATAGACCACATCTTGGGTCACAAATCAAATCTCAGTAAATTTAAGAAAATTGAAATCATATCAAGCTTCTTCTCTGAACACAATGCTATGAGACTAGATATCAATTACAAGAAAAAAAACTGTAAGAAACACAAACCCATGGAGATTAAACAACACATTTCTAAATAACCAATGTGTTACGGAAGAAATCAAAAGGGAAATCAAAAAAATTCTAGAAAAAAACAACAATGAAAACATGACAACTCAAAACCTATGAGATGCAGCAAAAGCAGTTCTAAGAGGGAAGTTTATAGCAATACAATCCTACCTCAAGAAACAAGAAAAACATCAAATAAAAAACTTAACTTTATACCTAAAACAACTGAAAAAAGAAGAACAACAAAAAAAAATTACAGGGAAAGAAATCATAAAGATCTGAGCAGAAAAAAAATGAAAAAGAAATAAAAAAGAAACAAAGGTAAAGATTAATAAAAATAAAAGTTGGTTCTTTGAGAAGATGTACAAAATTGACAAACCTTTAGCCAGATTCATCAAGAAAGAGAGAAGAATCAAATCAACAAAATTAGAAATGAAAAAGGAGAGGTTACAACAGACAATGCAGAAATACAAAGGATTATAGGAGACTATTATTAACAACCATATGGCAATAAAATGGATAACCTGGAAGAAATGGACAGATTCCTAGAAAAGTTCAATCTTCCAAGACTGAATCAGGAAGAAATAGAAATCATGAACAACTCAATTATAAGCACTGAAATTGAAGCTGTGATCAAAAATCTCCCCAAAAACAAAAGCCCAGGATCAGATGGCTTCACAGAAGTCTATCAAACATTTAGAGAAGAGTTAATGCCTGTTCTTCTAAAATTCTTTCAAAAAATTGCAGAATAAGGAATACTTCCAAACTCATTCTATGAGGCCACCATGACCCTGATAACACAAAAAAAGAAAACTACAAGCCAATATTACTGATGAACATAGATACAAAAATATTCAACAAAATTTTAGCAAACAGAATTCAGCAATACATCAAAAAGCTCATATACCATGATCAAGTTGGTTTATTCCAGGAATGCAAGGATTCTTCAATATATGCAAATTGATCAATGTGATATACCATATTTACAAATTGAGAGATAAAAACCATATGATCATTTCAATAGATGCAGAAAAAGCCTTTGACAAATTTCAGCACCTATTTATGATTAAAACTCTTTGGAAAATGGGCAAAGAAGGAACCTACTTCAACATAGTAAAGGTCATATATGATAAGCCTGCAAAAAACATTATACTCAATGGTGAAAAATTGAATGCATTCCCCCTAAGATCAGGAACAAGACAAGGATGTCCACTTTCACCACTATTATTCAACATAGATCTAGAAGTCCTAGCTACAGCAATCAGAGAAGTAAAATAAAGAAAAAGAATTCAGATCAGCAAAGAAGAAGTAAAGCTCTCACTGTTTGCAGATGACATGATACTATACACAGAAAACCCTAAAAATAGTATCAGAAAATTACTAGAGCTAATCAGTGAATTTAGCAAAGTTGCAGGATACAAAATCAATACAGAGAAATCACTAGCATTTCTATATACTAACAATGAAAAATCAGAAAGAGAAGGAATCAATCCCATTCACCATTGCAACAAAAAGAATTGAATATCTAGGAATAAACTTGGCTCAAGGTTAAAGCGTCTCCCTGCATTGCAGGAGACCTGGGTTTGATCCCTGTGTCAGGAAGATCCCCTGGAAAAGGAATACTCCAGTATTCTTGCCTGGAGAATCCCATGGACGGAGGACCCTGGTGGGCTATAGTCCATGGGGTCACAAAGAGTTGGACAACACAGAGTGACTTCACTTTCACTTTCACTTTTAAGGAGACAAAAGAACTGTACACAGAAAACTATAAGACATTGATGAAAGAAAAGTCAAGTGGGCCTTAGAAAGCATCACTACAAACAAAGCTAGTGGAGATGATGGAATTCCAGTTGAGCTATTTCAAACCCTGAAAGATGATGCTGTGAAAGTGCTGCAGTCAATATGCCAGCAAATTTGGAAAACTCAGCAGTGGCCACAGGACTGGAAAAGGTCAGTTTTCATTCCAATCCCAAAGAAAGGCAATGCCAAAGAATGTTCAAACTACTGTACAATTGCACTCATCTCACATGCTAGTAAAGTAATGCTCAAAATTCTCTAAGCCAGGCTTCAGCAATACGTGAACCGTGAACTTCCAGATGTTCAAGCTGGTTTTAGAAAAGATTTAAGAACCAGAGATCAAATTGCCAACATCTGCTGGATCATGGAAAAAGCAAGAGAGTTCCAGAAAAACATCTATTTCTGCTTTATTGACTATGCCAAAGCCTTTGACTGTGTGGATCACAATAAACTGGAAAATTCTGAAAGAGATGGGAATACCAGACCACCTGATCTGCCTCTTGAGAAATTTGTATGCAAGTCAGGAAGCAACAGTTAGAACTGGACATAGAACAACAGACTGGTTCCAAACAGGAAAAGGAGTATGTCAAGGCTATATATTGTCACCCTGCTTATTTAACTTCTATGCAGAGTACATCATGAGAAATGCTGGGCTGGATGAAGCACAAGCTGGAATCAAGATTGCCAGGAGAAATATCAATAACTTCATATATGCAGATGACGTCACCCTTATGGCAGAAAGTGAAGAGGAACTAAAAAGCTTCTTGATGAAAGTGAAAGAGGAGAGTGAAAAAGTTGGCTTAAAGCTCAACATTCAGAAAATGAAGATCATGGCATCTGGCCCCATCACTTCATGGGAAATTGATGGGGAAACAGTGTCAGACTTTATTTTTCTGGGCTCCAAAATCACTGCAGATGGTGACTGCAGCCATGAAATTAAAAGACGCTTACTCCTTGGAAGGAAACTTATGACCAACCTAGATAGCATATTAAAAAGCAGAGACATTACTTTGCCAACAAAGTTCCATCTAGTCAAGGCTATGGTTTTTCCTGTGGTCATGTATGGATGTGAGAGTTGGACTGTGAAGAGGGCTGAGCACCGAAGAATTGATACTTTTGAACTGTGGTGTTGGAGAAGACTCTTGAGAGTCCCTTGGACTGCAAGGAGATCCAACCAGTCCATTCTAAAGGAGATCAGTCCTGGGTGTTCTTTGGAAGGAATGATGCTAAAGCTGAAACTCCAATACTTTGGCCACCTCATGCGAAGAGTTAACTCATTGGAAAATACCCTGATGCTTGGAGGGATTGGGGACAGGAGGAGAAGGGGACGACAGAGGATGAGATGGCTGGATGGCATCACCAACTTGATGGACGTGAGTTTGAGTGAACTCCAGGAGTTGGTGATGGACAGGGAGGCCTGGCATGCTGCAGTTCATGGGGTTTCAAATAGTCGGACACGACTGAGCAACTGAACTGAACTGATGAAAGAAATCAAAGACAACATAAACAGATGGACAGGTAGTCCATGTTCCTGGGTAGGAAGGATCAATATTGTGAAAATGACTATACCACCAAACGCAATCTACAGATTCAGTGTCATCCCTATCAAATTGCCAATGACATTTTTCACAGAACTAGAACAAAAAAATTTCACGATCCATATGGAAATAAAAAAGACACTGACTAGCCAAAGCAGTCTTGAGAAAGAAGAATGGAGCTGGAGGAATCAACCTTCCTGACTTCATATTTGACTACAAAGCTACAGTCATCAAGACAGTGTGGTACTGGCACAAAAACAGATATATAGACCAATGGAACAAGATAGAAAGCCCAGAAACCAACCTATGCACCTATGCATACCTTATTTTTGACAAAGGAGATAAGAATATACAACACGACAAAGACAGCCTTTTCAGTAAATGGTTCTGGAAAAACTGGACAACTACATGTAAAAGAATGAAATTAGAACCCTTCCTAACACCATACACAAAGATAAGCTCAATGGATTAAAGACCTAAATGTAAGACCAGGAACTATAAAACTCTTAAAGGAAAACATAGGCAGAACACTCAATGACATAAATCAAACCAAGATCCTCTGTACCCACCTCCTAGAGTAACAGAAATAAAAACAAAAGTAAAAGTGTAGGACCTGATTAAACTTAAAAGCTTTTGCACAGCAAAGAAAACTATAAGCAAGGTGAAAAGACAACCCTCGGAATAGGAGAAAATAATAGCAAATGAAACAGCTGACAAAGGATTAATATCCAAAATATGCAAGCAGCTCGAACAACTCAATGACAGAAAAACTCAACTCAATCAAAAAGTGAGGAAAGACCTAAACAAACATTTCTCCAAAGAAGACATACAGATGGCTAACAAACACATGATTAGATGCTCAACATTGCTCATTATTAGAGAAATGCAAATCAAAACCTCAATGAGATATCACCTCACACTGGTCAAAATGGCCATCATCAAAAAGTCTACAAACAATAAATGCTGGAGAGGCTTTGGGGAAAAGGGAATGCTCTTGCACTGTTGGTGGGAATGTAAATTGATACAGCCACTATGGAAGATGGTATGGAGATTTCTTAAAAACCTAGAATAAAACCACGCATGACCCACCCATCTGACTCCTAGGCATATACCATGAGGAAACAAAAATTGAAAAAAACACATGTATCCCATTGTTCATTGCATCTCTATTTACGATAGCTAGAACATGAAAGCTACCTAGATGTCCATCAACAGATGAATGGATAAAGAAGTTGTGGTACATATACACAATGGAATATTACTCAGCCATAAAAAGGAATGCATTTGAGTCAGTTCTGATGAGGTGGATGAGCCTAGAATCTATTATACAGAATGAAGTGAGTCAGAAAGAGAAAGATAGATATCATATTCTAACACAACATATATGGAATCTAGAAAAAATGATACTGAAGAATTTATTTACAGGTCAGCAATGGAGAAACAGACATAGAGAATAGATTTGTGGACATGGGGAGAGAGAAGGATATATGGAAAGAGTGAGACGGATGGAAAGAGGGTGAGATGTATGGAAAGAGTAACATGGAAACTTACATTACCATTTGTAAAATAGATAGCCAATGGGAATTTGCTGTATGGCTCAGGAAGTTCAAACAGGGGTTCTATATCTACCTAAAGGGGTGGGATAGAAAGGGAGATGGGAGGGACGTTTGAAAGAGAGGGGATATATGTATACCTATGGCTGATTCATGTTGAGGTTTGACAGAAAACAACAAAATTCTGTAAAGCATTTATCCTTCAGGTAAAAAAAAAAATTAAAAAGAAAAAAGAATAATAATAAATAAAAACATTTTTTAAAAGTGCATGACAACAATAACACAAAGAACAGGACATAAAAAGTGGAAACATTCTGTGGCAAGGTTCTTAAGGAGTGTGGTACATTATTATTTGAAGGTGGACTAAATTAAGATAAAAAATACGTATTGTAAAATCTTAAGTGAGCACTTAAAAAATAAAGCAAATTCATAAAAAAAAAAAAAAAAAAAAAAAGAATCTGCCTACCAAGCAGGAGATGCAGCTTCAATCCCTGGATCGGAAAGATCCCCTGGAGAAGGAAATGGCAACCCACTCCAGTATTCTCCCATTGGAAATCCCGTGGACAGTGGAGCTTGGTGGGCTACAATTTATGGGGTTGTAAAGAGTCAAACACAGCTTAGCAACTGGACAACAACCACAACAGATGATGGTAGTCCTGTTTAGGACTGTGATTCTCAATTGGACCTAAAGTTGCCTCCTCTCCCCTTCCAGATGTCATTGGATAATGCCCAAAGACATTTTGTTGGTCATGATTGGGAATGAGGTGTTACTAGCATCTAGTGAGTGCAAATCAGAGACTCTGATAAATATCCTACTAAACATAGCACATTCCCTTTCCCCAACCCCAATACTTGCAACCAAGTATTATCCAGTCTGAAATGGCAAGGGTGCTGAGGTTGAGAAACTCTGGTCTAACTCATTAGATAAAAGATATTAAATCTATAGGTAGGAGCTGCGAAACGATAAACATCGTACCCCCCTAATCTCTACATTGACCAAACAGATGACTGACAACTTAGGATAGCATAGTATACAAATAGAAGATGCAGTTCTGGCAATAGAGTTCTTATTGTATGAGTATTGAGAAGTAAAGACCCTGCTGTAGTGTTTGGAAGGATTCACTTTGCTAGCTACCCAAACATGCCATCAGTTGGACATGCCAACTGATACTGGTTCTGGAATTTTCCAAACTTTCTCTCCACATCAATATCTTAATTGGACAGATCAGATGAAAAGCACCAAATTATCATAAAATTGCATCATTTCATTGTAGAAAAAATACTTTAAAAAAGGATTAAAAAATACTTCAAGTATACACTTCACTGATACAGTAGGTCAGTTACTTACTAGAGACTGATTACTAAAGTAATAAAGAGAAAGAAAAACAATTATTTTGATGGATAGATGGACTCCAGAGTGTATATACTAATTTAGTTATTTAATTTTCATTGCACTTATGAAAAAGTAGAATTTAATACTATGCATATTTCTTTGGGGAGTTTCATTTTTAATTAGATATGACTTGAACTGACTCTTTTCCCACTGCAGAAATAATGTACAAACTCAGTAAGTGTGTTTATCACATACAGGCAGGTCTCTGCAACTGTATAAATAATTTCTATTACTTCATACATACACCCAGATGGGTCTTCAGTGAAACACAATTAAATAAGACAAAACAAAAGGCCAGGAGAAATTATTAAAGGGAATTTATCTGTTAAATTAATCATTTCCTCCTTCACTTCTAGAGTTGGGTTTCAATTTTGCTATCAATGATCTTAAATCTTCTTTCACATGAAAAATACACTTCAAGTTAAATTTTAAGAAACAATGTACGGGTGATGGTCCTAGATATATTCTATTGTGTCCTAAAGTACTTCTTCAGAGATGAAGGGGAGTCATTTAAATGAGCAAAAATTATTTTAGTAGAATCTTATAGTGATGATAAAATGGTTAATTAGAGTTTATTATAATGATATTAAGCATTTTTAGACCTAAATGTGAGTTTTCCCAGATTTTAAAAAGGTTTAAAAATAAGTAAATAAAATCAAAGTCAAAGAGAAATAGGATATTATAAGTAAGTCTCAAAAGCATAATTGGATTTAATAAAGCAATTTTCAAGGTTTTATATAATTAGATATCATTTATATAATTTTTAAAAAACAAAGCAATACTGCATGCATCCTTTGTTACATACAAACACATGTACACACACACATTTAAAGGACTGAAAAGATGAGAACCAAATTCATTATCAAGGGTGTATGCAAATGGGAAAGAAAGAAGCAAGGAGCGGGGATTGGACTGACATGTGACTGCGGAAAAATAGAATGCCATCTTTGTGAGTTTTATTTCATTTATTAAACAATATTTTAATAGTATGATTGAATTTTCACAATAGCTGAATCTGCTTTATGCACTGTATTGTTTTTTAATTTGCTATGCTTTTAAAATTTTCTCAAAATAAAAATTATACCTAAGAATAAACCAGGAAAAGTGTATCTGATATGTATTTGTAAATATTCAGAGATGAAAGGAAAAAGATCATAGCACATGTGAGCATTCATAAGTAATGGAGCTTGCGTAGCTATCTTGGGGAGAATATTGTGAGATAAACGTAGAAAAGGAGATGGGGAGCTTGTGTTGAAAAAAAAAAAATGTATATATATCCCAAAGAGGATGGTAAGCTGTTGGAAACTAATGGCGTAAGCAAGTAACATGATCCAGCATGTACTTGGAAAGATTGACCTAATATAAGCAGAGGCACATTTTTTAGTATAACCTTTTTCATACAGCCTTTATTGAAAAATATAATTATGAAGAAGATTGCATATATAAAAACCAGAAAAGGAAAACTCAAATATACATTCTCGGTGTCTCTACCAGGGAAGCCCCCACATAAGAAAACACAATTTAATATGTACATTTAATTATATGCCAGAATAAAAATGTTCTGAAATAAAGGAAAATTTGAATCTGCACTGAGAAGTGGAACAAATCCAGGAAAAATTGGTATAGAATACTCTCGTCAAGGCATATCTTCTTGAAATCATCGAACTTCATGAATAAAGACTCATCTAGGAATTCAGACAGTAAGACAGAGTCATCCAGAAGAGGGAAGAATGAATTGGGTACCAGATTATCTCCACAGCAACATCCAGGGAGTGCCACAAGGTAGAAGAGGAACATCTACACCATCTGAGGACACCCGCACTTCAGAGGGAAAGAACAAAGAATTTCCTGCCTTCCAAAGCTGTCCTTCAAATCCAGAGGCAGTGTATACATACTCTCAAATAGAAGAGAACCTAGAGATTAGTGAATAGCACACAGATAAATACAAATAAAAAAATTAATGCTAGTGGATCATAAATATTTTTTCACCAAAGGGAAATGAAAACTTTCAAAACTCTAAAACTGATTAAATCACAGTAAAAAGAGACTATATAATAAACATGAAATCCAATTAAATAGATATCTAAGTCTAAATAATTGCGGGATTATGTTCAGATCACAAAATGGATAGTTTATAAACCCTGACCTTAGAACAATTTCTCAAACCTTTTTCAAAGAATGATCTTTTTGGCAGGTATTGAATTCCTGCTTTCAAAAAAATGGGAAAAATCAGCAAAAATAAACTTTCTTTTTACCTCTTCGTGCTTTGTTCTACCTCTTAATTATGTCATCTTACATTTTGGGGACCTTTGAGTGTCTACATGCATGCACACCACACATGCATACACACGCAACCCACAAACACACACTCCAAAATAAACCGTGATTTTTAGAGATAATATAGACCAAATCTACATTAATGAGAAGGGATATAGTTCTACACACATTATCATCTGTTGAAATTCCCTTTCCCCAAGCACAGGTAGTGCTTTACATCGTTCTGAAGAGTGGTTGGAGTTACCCCTGCTGGTAGTCACCTGCGGCTGACATGTGACTAATAAGTTCCAAAACAAATTTGCTAAGTAACAGAATCATTTGCCTCAAAGGCTTCCTTTACTTACACAGAAGAAAAACTAAGTGAACCTTGCAGGTTAAAATTCTTTCTACAGTTTGCACTGTTACCCTCCACTCACTGCTCCCTATAATCTGAAGGGAGGCATGTGTTTTCTTCTTTTTACAATAAAATCAAAGTAGAGCTTTGTTTTTCCAACTATATACATCATGGTATTTAATATTCTTGTTGTAAATTATTTTAAAGTATTAATTTTTGACATGTACCACTCCACAGGCTATGAAATATTATTTCCCTTGACTGTATTCTGTAAATAATCCAGATATTTGATCAAACTCATTGACCATTTGTATCCCTTCTACCTCAGATGCAATAAATTGCAATTGGAAATTCAAATTAGCATGTAAGATGTGAGCTTAATTAACTTTCTTGCATTGTGAGTAAAAGGTCATATCTTCAAAGAAAATTAGAAAGAAATCTTTTTTAAGCCAAAATTAAGAAGTAAAACATTTGCAACCTCAAAATGAATCTTAGAGATTTCCAAGCACAGACTATATTTTTTTTCTAAAGAAGACTTAGACCACATGATTTATTTTTTCTAAAGTCACTCAGTACCCATAGTCTATCCATGTGACATAGTATGAGCTGCTTAATATCTATTTCTTTGTGTGCAAAACCAAATAAGTTGTTGACAAATTTATAGTGATTAATGATGTCATTACCTTTATTATTTATTTGTAAATAATTTTATGATTATTATGTCAGTTTCCTTTGTCCAGTTCGATACTGTTTATATGTGTAGCCTCAAAGAGACATATTCAGAAGGGAACTGTCTGAACAACAGCAAAAATATTCCCCTTAACATTGAAAAAATATATATACATATATGTGATAGACTAACCAATTAAGAAAGCCAAATATTCAAGTTTTTAAGAAGAATGGACTTGTTGTACCTATGTTTTGTGGCATAATCAGCATTCTTACTAAGCATGTTTCCCTTTTTAAAAAACCATCTTGATTTTTTAAT